>NC_048418.1:26056977-26121632 GCF_013103735.1 Etheostoma cragini | reverse complement strand
CATACCTTTAGTCTCCATTCAACTGCGTAGTCGTTGGACGCGTGGGGAGGCTAATGGGATCGGAACACACCTAACCCCCTAACCCTAACCCTAACCCCTAACCCTAACCCTAACCCTAACCCCCTAACCCTAACCCGTCGGACGAAGCGGGGAGGATCATCGAGAGAACTTTCTCTAACCCAACCCCTAACCCTAACCCTGAGGCCAGACAAACGGTCCAAAGCAGATAGAACTACTTACTACAAACCTGAGGCCAGGCAATGGGTCCAAAGCAGATAGAGTCTCTGCTTATTGTATTATTCTCGTCATCTCAAAATGGTTATTAGATACAAAAAAGCAATGCCTAAACTCAGAACTGAGAGGCAAATTGGTATGGTAGAGGACATTGTAGGAATAGTGAGCTGATTACTGACGAGCGCCGGCCCGTGCACTTGCCTTTGATCCCCTATCGAACTGCCCAGTCATCGGACGAAGCGGGGGGGATCATCGAGAGAACTTTCTCTAAACTAACCCTAACACTGTTAACTTGGCTGCAGTGAAGAGTTTTTCTGTTCCACTCTGAAAATCCTCTAAAGAAAGATAATAAAGCAACAAGAACACAATATGAAAATGTTAATGATGATGATAATACAAGAAATATACAATACAAGACATTGTTGGAATTGTAGGTTCTACTGACGTGCGCCGGCCAGTGCATTTGCCTTTGATCCCCTATCTAACTGCCCAGTCGTCAGACGAAGCGGGGGAGATCGAGATAACTTTCTCTACCTAACCCTGTCCTTGGTGCAAAAACATTTGACAATGAAAACGAGGGGGGACTGTCAATGGTTGTAAAAAAACAGGAAATTGTCCATGGTGCTAAAACAGGGGGAAACTGTCCATGTTCCTAAACAACTTGACACTAAAAGACAGGTGGAGCTGTCCATAGTGCTAAAACGGGAAGGACTGTATATGGTGCTGAAAGACAAGGGGCAACTCTTTATGGTGCTTAAACACAGAAGAGACTGTCCATGGTGCTTAAAGACAGGAAGAACTGTACATGGTGCTGAAAACACAGAAGGTACTGTCCATGGTGCTAAAAGACAAGGGGCAACTGTTTATGATGCTTAAAAACAAGGGGGACTGTCCATGGTGCTAAAACAGAGGGACTGTAAATGGTGCTAAAAGACAGGGAGAACTGTACATGGTGCTGAAAACACAGGGGCTGACTGCCCATGGTGCTAAAAGACAGGGTGGACCGGACATGGTGATAAAACACTTGACACTAGAACACAGGTAGAACTGTCCATGTTTCTGAGGCACTCTACACAAAAAGAAAGAGGGAACTTCATGGTGTTGAAACAAAGGGAGATCTGTCCATGTTGATTAACAACTTGAGAATAAAAAAATGTGGGAATTGTCCATGGTGCTAAAACATAGGGGGAACTGTGCATAGTACTTAAAGACAAGGGGAGCTGTCCATGGTGCTTAAAGACAGGGGAGCTGTCTATGGTGCTAAAAGACTTGACAATAAATAACATGGAGAAGTGTCCATGGTACTAAAAGACAGGGTGAACTGTCCATGGTGCTATGCCACTTTACATTGAAAGACAGAGGGAACTGTCCATGGTGACGAAACAAAGGGAGAAATGTCTATGGTACTAAAACAGAGGGGGGACTGTCCATGGTGCTAAAACACATGGAGAAATGTCCATGGTACTAAAAGACGGGGAGCTGTCCATGGTGCTAAGCCACTTGCCAGTAAAAGAATGGGGACCTGTCCATGGTGTTTGGACACAAGAGAAACTGTCTATGGTGTTAAAAAACTTGACAATAATACAAGGGTGGACTGTCCATGGTGCTAAAAAACAGGAATTGTCCATGGTACTAAAACAAAAGGGGGAACTGTCCATGGTGCTGAAACACTTGGCAATAAATAACATGGGGAAGTGTGCATGGTACTAAAAGACAGAGGGAACTGCCCATGGTGATGAAACACAGGGGAAGTGTCCATGGTGCTAAGCTACTTGACACTAAAAGAACGGGGACCTGTCCATGGTGTTTGGACACAAGAGAAACTGTTTATGGTGTTAAAACACTTGACAATAACAGAAGAGGGTGGGTGTCCATGGTTCTAAAAAACAGGAATTGTCCATGGTGCTAAAACAAAAGGGGGAACTGTACATGTTGCTAAGCTACTTTATATTAAAAGACAGAGGGAACTGTCCATGGTACTAAGAGACAGGGGGAGCTGTCCATGGTGCTGAAAAACAGGAATTGTCCATGGAGCTAAAAGACAGAGGGAACTGTCCATGGTGCTAAGACACATGACACTAAAAGAATATGTGAATTGTCTATGGTGCTAAAACATAGGGAGAAATGTTCATGGTACTTACACAGGGGAAACTGTCCATGGTGCTAAGCCATTTTACATTAACCCTCTGGGCCCTGAGGCCATTTTTACAGTTTATTATCCATCTAGGTTTATTTTATAATAAAGCTTGAAGAAAAATCAACCCTGTTGTCTACAGTCAAGATATGAAGATCATTTTATATTATTTTTTTAGGAAAAACTAGGATATTAGAATGTTTGGGTTGCAGTGAGGTCCTTTGCATGTTAAAAATGGTTGTAGGGCCTTAAAGCCAAATAAATAAATAAAAAAGTACATGAATCTTCCAGATATGTATTGATATCACATACAAATAAGTAATGAATAAGCCAATTTCCTTTCTAAAACATTCCTCATGTCTTGGGAGTCACACTGTGAAGAAAGAAACATAACTTATACAGTTGACAAGATGCATACATTTTTTCAAAGAAATCGCTTTTGTTCTCATGACATTTACTTATGCCAATAATAACATGATAATGTCATATTCATTGAAGTTACACCCACAGCAATGCTATACAGGCAAATGTTTGTCAAATATGTGCTCCTCTTTGCTTTCTATACAGCCAAATGACCTTTTTGTCTACTCTGGTCTTCCATACAAGAGGGGTGACTTTATCTGTCATATCTGGGCATACTGGGGCCTGTAATTCCGGAAACAATAGACAGGAGAGACAGAGCAGACACACAGGAGCGAGCAAGCGGCAGAAATGAGCCAAAACGCGATGGATGATGGACATAAAGTGGATCAGTCTTGAATATATAAGTGTGGATTTAAAGTCCAAAGATGCTGGAAGTTCCAGGCTCAATAGAAAATCCCCTGTAGAGGCCAGAAAAACCCGGAAAAGACCTCTGTAAACGCAAACTCGTCAGGATTTAAACGCAATCGGAGGTAAGTCAATCGCTTCTATGGTTATAAAATGATTAAAACATGAATAAGAGGTGCTTTTTTTACTTGTGAGTGTCTCGAGACAACTGTCCATTGTGCTGAAAGACAAGGGGCGCTGACCATGGTGCTAGGCACTTAGACAATAAAAGAATGGGGGAATTAGCCATGGTGCTAAAACATTTAACAATAAAACAAGGGGGGCACTGTCCATGGTTCTAAAAAATAGGGAATGTTCCATGGTGCTGAAACACACAGGAAACTGTCCCTGTTGCTAAACAACTTGACACTAAAAGACAGGGGGACCTGTCAATAGTGCTAAAACAGGTGGGACTGTCCATGGTGCTAAAAGACATGGGGAGCTGTCCATTGTGCTTAAACAGGGGGGACTGTCCATGGTGCTAAGACACTTGACAATAAAACAAGGGGGGGACTGTCTGTGGTGCTAAAAAACGGAATATTCCATGGTGTTAAAACAAATGGGAAACTGTTCATGTTGCTAAACAACTTGACACTAAAAGATGGGGAACTGTCCATGGTGCTAAACAGGGGGGACTGTCCATGGTGCTAAAAGACAAGGTGCAACTGTTTACGGTGCTTAAACACAGGGGGAATGTCCATGGTGCTAAGATACTTTAAATTAACAGACAGACGGAACTGTCCACGGTGATGAAACACAGGGGAGCTGTCCATGGTGCTAAGATACTTGACACTAAAAGAGTGGGGGACCTGTCCATGGTGTTTGGACACAGGAGGAACTGTCCCTGTTGCTAAACAACTTGACACTAAAAGACAGGGGGACCTGTCAATAGTGCTAAAACAGGTGGGACTGTCCATGGTGCTAAAAAACGGAATTGTCCATGGTGTTAAAACACATGGGAAACTGTCCATGTTGCTAAACAACTTGACACTAAAAGATGGGGAACTGTCCATGGTGCTAAACAGGGGGGACTGTCCATGGTGCTAAAAGACAAGGTGCAACTGTTTACAGTGCTTTAACACAGGGGGAATGTCCATGGTGCTAAGATACTTTAAATTAACAGACAGACGGAACTGTCCACGGTGATGAAACACAGGGGAGCTGTCCATGGTGCTAAGCCACTTGACACTAAAAGAGTGGGGGACCTGTCCATGGTGTTTGGACACAGGAGGAACTGTCCCTCTTGCTAAACAACTTGACACTAAAAGACAGGGGGACCTGTCCAAGCTGCTAAAATATTTAAACTAAAACCAAGGGAGAACTGTCGATGGTGCTTTAACACAGCGGGAATTAGCAATGGTGCTAAGATATTTTAACTAAAACACAGGGAAAACTGTCCATGGTGCTAAATCACATGACACTAAAAGACAGGGTGGACTGTCCATGTTGCTAAAACACAGGTAGAACTGTCAAAGGTGCTAAAACACAGGGAGAACTGTCCAAGGTGCTAAAACACAGGGGGAAATGTCCATGGTGATAAAACACAGGAAGAGCTGTCCATGGCTTTTAAATACAAGAGGAACTGTCCATGGTTCTAAAGCACTTTCCACTAAAACACAGAGGCCTGTCTATGGTGCTGAAACAGAGCCTAGACAGTGACCAGGTCTAAAGCAACTACTAAAACATGGGGGGGACTGTCAATGACTCTGAAATCAGCCATCTGACTAAAACAAAGGGGGGGCTGTCCATGGTGCTGAAACATTTGACACTAAAACACAGGGGGGTTGTCCATGGTGCTGAAACAGCCTAGACAGTCAGCCACTCTAAACCATATTCTGTGATTTTAACACATTCCAGTTACTAAAAACAAAGGGGGGGGGTCTGTCCTTGGTGCTGAAACAGAGCCTAGACTGTGACCAGGTCTAAAGCAACTACTAATACATGGGGGGGCTGTAAATGGCTCTTAAAACAGCCATCTAACTAAAACATGCGGGGGACTGTCCATGGTGCTAAAACATTTTTTGGTGACTTTACTTTTACTCCTTACATTTTAACAAGAATATCAGTACTTTCTACTTACATTTTAGAAAAGTGGCTTGTTACTTTAGTTTTGTCCTAAAGGTCGTCTATCAGGTGTGACTGTGGGTGCATTCGGAGAATAGCGCGAACACGCGCCTCACACCGCGAGCGGGTAGGCACACCACACGGAGAAGAAAGTGAGACAAAAGAAACACTAGCTTATGCAGGAATGAGCAAAAGCTTTCAGTCTGCAGTAGAAAGAGTGTGCAATGTAGAGATGTAACATTCAAAAGATGTGTTAATGTAAAATAATAGAATATCTAGGAATGTCATGTTGGCACATTGAACAGCTACCGGTACCACTACGCACATCCAACTTTATCCCTTAACCCTAACCAATTTGTGTTAGTATGAACACAAAGGGACAAATACCAACAAAAAGCATAACATAAGCACGACAGTCAGTAAAATAATCACTTCCATAATTACAATTTGGCACATCTAAACTAAATCAAAAAAGACAATCAGTCACATGCCATAGCACCTTGGCTAATGAAATAAACATACATTTTCCAATAATACTAAAAAAAAGCAGCCATGAAAGACGGAGTGATACATGTGTCACGGTGGCCATGATAGTGTCGGCACAGCAGCCAAGAAAACAAATGCTTAAAAACAACACAAATTGCACTTTTAGTAGATCTTTCTCAAGAAATTATTGCACCCACATTGATCAAAGCAAATGAACAGATAGATGATAGTAATAATGACACAGCGGCCATGAGAGAGATGATCAAAGACAGGAAGTCACAGCGGCCACAAACAAAACACAGAAGAAAAAGGTATCATGTTTTAGAAGAAAGAGAACTATAGCTTCTAGTAGTAGATGTGTGTTAATGTAACACAGCAGCCTAGAGAGAGAGAGACAGAGAGAGAGATAGAGGGAGCACAGTGGAAAATAAATAACTTTAAATAATAATGGCACTTACTTAGAGATAGGAAGGCAAGGCAGCCATAAGAGATAATCAGAGATAGGAAGGCACGGCGGCCATAAGAGAGATAATCAGAGATAGGAAGGCACAGCGGCCATAAGAGAGATAATCAGAGACAGGAAGGCACGACGGCCATGAGAGATAATCAGAGATAGGAAGGCACGGCGGCCATAAGACATAATCAGAGATAGGAAGGCACGGCGGCCATAAGAGATAATCCGAGATAGGAAGGCACGGCGGCCAGAAGAAAATTAGGGAGATCATGTTTTCAGAGGAGAGAACTAGAGCTTCTGCAGGAATTAGCAAACGTTTCCAGTCTGAAGTAGAAAGAGTGTGTGTAATGTAGAGATGTAACATCCAAAAGATTTGTTAAAGTAGAACACAGCAGAAAAGATAGAGATTGAGAGATAGATAGAAAAAGAGAGAGAGGAGAGAAAGCGAGTGAGAAAGTGAGGAAGAGAAAGCAGGGCTCCAGTCTAACTTTTTTTAACTAGAGCACATTGGCCCCCAACACTGAAGAAATTAAACTTTAAAAAAATCTCCCTCTCTCCTTCCAAACCCACGCTACAACTTATTAAAATTATAATTATTCATTTCTAACTCACTGTAACTTTTATTCTTGTATGTGTATATTCTTTTTAAGCCTGTTTTATTTATTTTTATCATGACCATTTTAAATGGCACTTTATTGTTTTTCCGCGTTTAATGGACGCAAAATTCAACCATTTGGTTTGGCGACTTGACCCCTGAAAGAGAGTGAGAGAGAAAATGGGAGAGTGAGAAAGAGACTGCCATCTGTTGTGGAATTTCCCTCACGTTACTCCGCTGTGACTGTCTCCATCTAGAAACTAAGCTGCACGGTGCAAGGAACAACTCCGACTGGCTCATGATCAAACATTGGTTTATGGAGTGGTAGATATGGCTGCACAATTAATCGAATTTAATCACAATCACGATTTTGACTTCCAACGATCAAATTTGCGTGATCGAGCGATTTTTTTCTAAATGGGTCATTTCAAAGAACGTGCCGTTTTTTTTTTGCATAGCACATCTACCTCTCCGTAAACCCCTATCTAATCATGTGCCAGTCAGTTATAACCTGCACCGTGCAGCTTAGTTAGTAAGCTATGTTATGCTTCTGAAATTAAATGAAGGAAAAACTGAGGTAGTTGTTTTTGGAAAAAAAGAGGAAGGATTAAAAGTCTGCGCTCAGCTTCAAACAACAATGTTAAAAACAACAGACAAAGCCAGAAATCTTGGTGTAGTCATGGACTCAGACCTGAACTTTAACAGCCACATTAAGACAATTACAAAGTCAGCCTACTATCACCTAAAGAACATATCAAGGGTTAAAGGACTTATGTGTCAACAGGACTTGGAAAAACTGGTCCATGCTTTCATCTTCAGTAGACTTGACTACTGTAACGGGGTGTTTACAGGTCTCCCTAAAAAAATCAATCAGACAGCTGCAGCTGATTCAGAACGCTGCTGCTCGAGTCCTCACTAAGACCCAGAGACTGGATCACATCCCTCCAGTCCTCACTAAGACCAAGAGACTGGATCACATCCCTCCAGTTCTGAAGTCTTTACACTGGCTTCCTGTGTCTCAAAGAATTGATTTCAAAGTACTCTTGCTAGTTTATGAATCCCTTAACGGTTTAGGTACAAAATACATTTCTGATCTGCTACTACACTATGACCCCCCCAGACCTCTCAGGTCATCTGGGACAGGTCTACTTTCTGTCCCCAGAATCAGAACTAAACAGGGTGAAGCAGCTTTCAGTTTCTATGCTCCTCATATCTGGAATAAACTCCCAGAAACCTGTAGATCCGCTGCTACTCTCAGTTCTTTTAAATCAAGGCTGAAGACCTTCCTTTTTGATGCTGCCTTTCTTTAAATTAATGCTCATTTCTTTCTTATGCTGCACTGTAACTTTTATTATTGTGTTTTATGTGTCCTAATGTTTCTATTTTGTTTTTAACTGTCTATTCATGTGTCTTATTGATTTTTAATGCTTATGACTTTTAACTGTTTGTACTTGTGTTTTATCTGTTTTAATGATTTTGTGTAAAGCACTTTGAATTGCCCTGTTGCTGAAATGTGCTCTACAAATAAAGCTGCCTTGCCAAGCTGCCTTAGTTAGTTATGTAGACAGCTACAGAGGACAGAGTAACGGGAGGGAAATTCAACAGATAGCAGTTGTTATATGTCGATCTCAAGGTTTACCAATTTACCAGTAAACGCAAAATTTTGTCCCGTCTGTTATTCTGACAACAGCAGTGAGCAATGCTAGTCGGTGGCAGTGCTAGTTAGCTTCTGTTAGCTCACAGGCTCTAGGGCGCAAGTAGTAATTTTCCTCTTGTACGCACCGGTGCACATAATGTCCTTGCATCCGCTGCAATGTTGTAGTATCAATATGGTTCAATTTTACGTTACATGACCCATTTCTTCTGTAAAGCCGTGCCTGTGTTTGGATCCCTCCTCTACTTTCACTCCTCTTACTCTCCGCGCAGCACTGCCACACAGCGCCGGTCCACACTTCTGACATTTGTCTATAGTTTTAATTGTTATTAACACAGCTGTATATTGTTAAATATGAGGGGCAAACCTGTATTTGTACCAGTGTTTCCGCGGATAACTCTGCTATCGTGGCCGTCACGTTGAAGAACACAGGAGAAGTTATTGAATGCAACTAACTTCAGTTGGTAGAGTAACAGCGTGAGACGGAGCTGCTGGACCTGGACCTGGGCCTGGACCTGGACCAGAGATGTGACCCGTGGCCAGAATATTATAGTTCATAAAAATGCTGCGCAGTGACAATACAGACATTTCATACACACGTGTGTATCCGCCATTTGACCCGTGCTGGGCCCGTTCATAATGAGTCAGCAGTCTCTCTGAGCCTATGTGACAGTAAAATTTGTTTTGGTTAAAATCAACAATCGTGATCACCATATTGATCAAAATAATCGTGATTATCATTTTGGCCATAATCGTGCAGCCCTAGCGGTAGATTGGCTTTGCATATAAACTTGGAGCGTTCTATGAAAGAAATAATGCGTTTAAAATATTGCTAAATTACGCAAATTTGATCGTGGGAAGCCAAAATTGTGATTAAAATTTGATTAATTGTGCAACCCTAGAGTGATAGAAGGATGGGCAGAGAGATAGATAGATAGATAGTTAGATAGATAGATAGCACAGCGACTAACTCAGAAAACAGCCAATCAAAGAGAATAAAAATGACTCTTACTTTTGTAGATCAACCTGAAATTCCAACCAGGAGACATGATCAGATATAGTTTCATTAAAAATAAGAAACATTAGCAGCATCGGTGATCAGCTGATGTCTTCTTACCTGATGAGAGAATTAAAGAATCACATCCGGTTGTCTGTTGATCTTCTATCAGACAGCTTTACGGTTCATCTTCTTCTGTGGGATTCAACAAATAAACATAACTGACCAGAGCTGATATAAATCCCATATCCACTGTTATCTTAGGAATCAGATCTAACAAATTGACATGTATAAATAGATAGATAGAGAGATCAAATATAAACTGTTATTTTAGTAAACAGAATATGATATGTCAGTTTTATTACCTTCTATTTACAGTGACTAACACACAAAAACACATGCAAACACACAGACACACAAAGAGACACACACAGAGACACAAACACAGTCACCGACAGACACACACACATAGAAACAGACAGACACACAAACTCACACACAGTTACCAACAGAGACACACACACACACACACACCCACACAACCGCCATCAGACACACACACCAATAGACACAGAGTCACCGGCAGACACACACACAGTCACCGACAGACACACACACACACACACAGTCACTGACAAACACACAGACACATACACATAGAAACAAAGCCTACACTGACACACACACACATTCACCGACACACAGAGACACAGTCACCGACAGACACACACACACACAGTCAACAACAGACACACACAATGTCGCCAACAGACACACAGGCAGTCCCGACAGACACAAACACACACAGTCGCCGACAGACACACACAGTAACCGTAAGGCACAAACACACACACACACAGACACACACACAAGCGGAGGAAAGTTCAAGTTTGGCGGGAGACTTTAACGGCAAAAGACGTCACCTGCATTATTAGATTAAAATAAATAAATAAAATAAGCCGGAAACACCTTTCAACATTACATTTTTTAAAGCAACAGCCAATCAGAATAGGCCATGCTAAATTTTAAAAATAAATTCTAAATTGTTAATAAAAAAGGCCTAAATTTAACGTGAAGTAAAATTTTCTCCTCATTATAGAGTAACTGTGCGGTAACTTAAACAGTTAATCTGCTAATTGAAATGAATGTGTTTCTTTGAAGTACAAACACACAAAACTCACCAAAACGTCTCCGTTTCTGTCTCCAGACTTTCACCGAAATATCTCCGTTAGTATCTCCACTGTTCCAATGGGCAGCGGCTCATTTTGGTCCGAAAAAAGGGTAATTTAGGGAGGGAGAATATTCTGCTCTGCCGCACGGCCGTTTATTCTTCTGATTCCACGGCTCTGAAGTTACAGGAGCCGGGAGGGGCGGGGCTACATAAAGGAGACCTACGGAGGCCCAGAGGGGGCGGGGCGATTTACAGAACGTGAATAAAATATGTTTTAAAAATGCTGTTTGGAAAATATGTTATATTTATTATATTAGGTATTTATTGAGTTCATTTAAACAGAACTTCTAACCTTTACCTGTCTCTTTTTAATATTAAGTAAATATATTCATAAAACTTCTTTCTTTTAACAGTCACAACAAGCTTTACACAAAAAACAGAAAACAAATAATAACACTTAAACACTATTTATTCAAAATATTTAGTAACCATAATAATTAGTAATGGTAGTTATACAGTTAAACATTCAAAGGGGTTTTCAAAAACACTTGCATTAAAAGACCTAACAATTTTAGATTTTATAGAGATGTACATTTACTATTATACTGTGAACGCAAGTAGTAAAGTACACATTCAAGCTAGCCTACTTCAACTTTGAGTATGCAAGCTATGCAACTTATTAAGACTTTACCACAAACACCGTCTGAAAC
This sequence comes from Etheostoma cragini, assembly GCF_013103735.1. NCBI lineage: Eukaryota > Metazoa > Chordata > Actinopteri > Perciformes > Percidae > Etheostoma > Etheostoma cragini. The sequence goes on along the minus strand of NC_048418.1, from coordinate 26,110,326 downwards.
ACCAGAGCAGGGGGAATGAGAGGGGGAAGCACCAGAGCAGGGGGAATGACAGGGAAACACCAGAGCAGGGGGAATGAGAGGGGGAAACACTAGAGAGGTGAATGGGGGGGGGGGGCAGCAGAGCAGGGGGAATGAAAGGTGGAAACACCAGAGCAAGGGTAATGACAGGGAAACAACAGAGCAGGGGGAATGAGAGGTGGAATTACCAGAGCAAGGGGAATGACAGGGAAACACAAGAGCAGGGGGAATGAGAGGGGAAAACGCCAGAGCAAGGGAAATGAGAGGGGGAAACACTAGAGAGGTGAATGAGGGAGGGAACACCAGAGCAGGGGGAATGACAGGGGGTAACGTAGGAGATATTCCTTTTTCAACCAAAACGTAGCGGTGTATATAATGGGGTTTCTTCTTTTCTTCACTGATGCTGTTTCCTCCATTGTTCTCTTTCTCCTCCCTTTTTCCCTCTCTTGTTTCTCTTTCTTTTTATCTTGTTCACTCTCTACCTCCCCTTCCTTCTCTCAGATTTTCTCCCTCTCTTTCTCACTCACTTTCTTCTTTCCCCCCTCTTTTTCTCCCACTTTGTGCCTCTCTTTCTGTCCCACTTTCTCCCTCTTCTTCTCTTGCTTCTCCTTCTCTTGTCCCTCTTTTTTTTTGATCCTGAACCAACTCGGTTTAGAAGTGCGACTCTGCGTTGATCTTCAACATGTCGGCGCTCCGCCTGTCGGTCCGATGCAGCGCCCTGTCCCAGAATGCATTGAGGTTGGACTCACAGGATGCATTGTGGATGGCCCGCCAACAGAAAAAGTTTAAGTGGGTAGATACGAGCTGCCCAGGTAGGAGTAGCTCAGGCAGAGACAGGTGAGGAAGCCGGCGTGCAGTTCCTGCTCCAAAGATGTGTCATCGTCTACCACCATCCGGCACAGCAGGTACACAAAGACAAGACTGGCAGGACTGGTGAAGACCTGGTCCTACAGGGGACAGACTGGTTAGAAACAAACAGGATAGAGACACAGACATAAAATGTACTTCCTGCGGAACCTGAAGAGATTCAGCCTGCCTCTTCCTTCATCATCTGTTACGCTGCTGCCACTGCCAGGGACAAGCGAAGACTGCAGAGTATTTGGGGTTCCACTGGCACACCTTGTGGGCAGCATGAACAACATAAAAGTAACAAGAAGATGATCCAATGATGCCACCAATCATTGCTAGGGAGCTTCATTTAGAGATGATATGGCAGAAGGCACAGAACTTTTACTGTAGCGGACCCATCCCCCTGTGTCCATTTTAGTTTATTTATAATAGACCACCAAAAGGCAAATAAAAAAGGCCCCACAGCCTATATCCCCAGAAGATCCCTTGTTAAAGAACATTATTTTAATTTAATAAAAAGCTGGGGCCATGTGAATATCCTGCTGCAGGAATACTATTCAAAACACGCAGAGTGGGATTTGAGGTCATATGGTCCTTATAAGGATAGACATACCCACATAGTCTTGCACATTTAAAATACCCACATGCCACCAGTCAGAAGCATATTCTCAAACTTTCTCTTTTTCCACCGGCACAGTTCTTATTCATGACCAACAGCAAGAAATGACAAGTGCTCTGTCTCTGTGTGTGAGTGTGTGTATGTGTGTGTGCATGTGTGTGTGTGTGTGTGTGTGTGTGTGTGTGTGTGTGTTGTCTCTTGACACCACTATCCAGAGGTAATATTCATCAAAATATTCTATCAGGTTCAATCATTAATATCTACATTGATAAAGATGACACACAGAATAATAAAAAAAGATATCACCAGGTCAGACTACACTAAACTAATTTTAATGAAGAATTGGATGTGTCAAAATAAGTTAAATAAAAAATTACATAATTTGGAGCCAAAAGTAGAACAATTAACACAAATGATAAATCCCCAAAACAAGTCATGGTAGACTCAGACATTAAGACAACTACAGAATTAGCCTACTATCACCTTATATAGATATCTCAAGAATTACATTCCACCAGCTGATGACCTGTGATAAAAATGGAATGGTCAGACTCCACAGTGCTGCACAGCTTCATGCTGCTATAGCCAGCTAAAGCTCTTTATTTGTTTTCATAAAAGGCATTTAGGAGACATTCTGAAACATAGGAAACTGTTGAAGCATTTTCTTGGTTCTTTTTATACATGGTCGTGTGAATCTCAAGGCACAAGATAAATTAACATGGCAGGGACAAAGAGCCAACATCCAGAGAAGCTCTCCAATCCACAGTGTGATTCTCTCTCAACAAAACACAAGACAAAGAGGGAGACAGCTGCAAAACCCAAATAAACGACATTAAAAGTTAACAAAACAATCAACAGTTTACATACATATGTGTATAATACTTTCTTGATGCTTACAGAGATCCGTCTGTGTGTTTTGAAGGTCAAAGGTCACACTAGCCTCCTCTGTATCGCTGCTCTTTGGGTTCAAAGGGTCACATAGACAACATATGTATTTTTTTTATGTGCTTGATACAAAGGAGTCGGTTTTCTATGTAGTGGTTACTGATATCATCCCTTTAAAGAAGCCATTTAAAGCAAAGTGGTGTTTAATGTGCATGAAACAAGTGTGTATGTAACCAAAACAACCAAAAGGGAAAAGTCCTTTTCAACAGCAGTCTGTGTCTTCTTCAGACTACGAATAGTTTCTTCAACGTGTTACATAAAGTTAAGACTAATAATCAGCAAAATTGCAAAATTGATCTCAAATAAGCCCATTTACACCTAATGTCTGACTTTTGGAGTCAACTTTTACACTTTTCTCACTTTTCAAGCCAAGATTTGCTATATGAAACAGGTGTTAATATGGGTAGCTACGCAGCAGGTCGGGGTTAGGCTTTAACCTCGAGGATTCAAGATTAGGATAGCCTCGAGCAAGCATGGACACCTGGCCAATCACAGTGCGCAAATGCTTTAGTAGGGCGGGTCTTGCAGTTGGTGCTATAATACCGCTTGAATTACCTAAAGGAATAGTTCAACATTTTCTTTTCTTACAGCTATTAGAAGGAGAAGATGGATAGGAGTCTCTGTTACATATAAAGTCAGCTGCATTAGATTAGCTTAGCTCAACATAGTGACGGTCTACAAGTCAAATCCACCTCTCAAGTTCACTTTAAACACTTTAAACTACAACTCCTTGAAAAAAAAAGGTTATTTATATTATTTTAAGACTTGACACTTTAATGTTTAATGTTGATTCATGTTGAATCATGAAGAATTTAGGCATTGTTTAAAGTAAAAATGATCCCCCAATAGATAAAAACATACGGATGTGCAAATATATTCAGTTTAAAAAAAAAAAACTAGACAGGTTACACTTAACAATGGCCTTATTTCCGCATAACAAGTGTATTAACAGACAGAAAAGAACTGGAAAAAGTTGCTGTTGTATCGGATTTAAAACCATATTTATAGTTCTTTTCACTTTGTTTTACACACATTAATATGGTGGAATAAAGAAAAGTAAAGCTGCAGTAGCAAAACCAATGGGGTTAAAATGTTAAATACTCCGCGTCTCTGCCAGTTCTGCTTCAGAGTCTTCGTCCAGAATGTTTTTCATTAAAAAAAAAAAAGAATTAATAAAATCAAATCAAATGGTTGGCCAAATAAGAGACCACAGCTCTCTGTTATGTGCAGAAGGTGCCCTCGGTTTTATATTTACAATCTTGTACATTGTTGTGCTTCAGGCAGGAAACTGATACAACAGCAAAAAAATGATTGTCTTCCTCTACAGCTGCTATACTTTCTCCTGTTAATATGAAATATAGACTTACACAGTATTTTACATGTCCTAAACTCCCTTTAATCTATCAGCCTTTAACTTCTTAAAGGGTAGGTTTGCCTTGCGACTGATGTGATTACATGAATGTCAAAAGCTGCTGTTCTACTTCTTTTTGTACACATAGAATAATGAAAACATAAAAGCCATACTGTAAACTTAAATGTGGCAATGTGATGGTAGTAATAATAATGATGATTATGATGATACTGCCGTCTATAGTTGTTGAGGCTTCATCAGGCCATCTTCACTCAGCTCATACCTGCAGGAGGAGAAAGAGGCTTTCATTTAAAAAAACTCTGGCGTGGTCCTTCTCCTTTAACTGGCTCCGATAAGGCTGTGTTTTAGGATTACATTCAAACTCCCACAGCAGGGATCCAATCAAATCAACACATTCATAGCGAGTGAGTTTGAGTGATCAAATAGCAGAAATAGCAGAAGACATAATACACATTGTTTTCTGCCACATGGCATCATTTTGTGTAGGGGGAACAATTCTGCCTTCTCACACAAGTTCGTGGAGCGGAGTCTCGCCATTTTGCTTTTATTTTCCATATCGTTACAGGCCCTAATTATTCAGGCTTAAAGGTTCACTCTTGGCCTTGAAAATAGCACTTTATCGATATTGTTATGTGTTCTTATATTGATGTAATATGACATGATACAGAGACATAAAAATATATTTAGGTCCCATGAATTAACGAGTTGCAGTAACAACATTGTGTCAAACAACTTTTATCACCAAACATTTTCATATTGATATCTATAAGTGCCTCCAAGCCACCTCCCGCGCACCTTCTTTTTTTTCATGTTACACTGTTACCATGGTTACGTTCGCAGCCCCTGCGAGTGTGAGCAAGGACAAAGAGATGGAAGAAACTTTGTCAGCTACAAGAGACTAAACAGCCTTATCCTAGCTATTTCCTCACGGATTTCAGCACCATGGACAGCATTTAACACATGCACACACAGCAAGGCACACAGGGCTTATGAAAACCTATAGATGAAAATCTTTTTCTGGAGTTACAAATTAACTTTATAACTGAATATTAATGAAACTGAAGTGGAAATTAAGGTTTCTGTTTCGTAATAAATTCTGTTTTATATTTAATGCCAGGAAACGGCTTGTTGCTGCCACAGTCTTACCGTTGTGTACATGAATGCAGAGATGGATGCTGTCTATCACAGAGCACTGAGACTCTCACTGGTCCCTGTTTTTGGTACTTTGGTATTTTAAGTCTACTTGGCACTTACGTTTAAAATATTGTATGTACTATTTGGTAAATTGTGTTAGTATATTGTGTTACTATTGTTATGTTTGTCTGTCTGAAACTGATGTTGTACATTGTCCCAAAAAATGAGAATAGGATTTATGTAAGTAATAATTCAGAGTAATCTGCCTTGGCAGTTGGCGCTCACTTGGTTACGATTCTGATCCTGATACTTTAACGTGAGCTTTGTGAGAGCTGTTTGTCTTGACTGTTGTGTTATAAATGAAAAGGGAGAAATCAAAGACTAACCATTGTGTCCAACCCTTAGCGATGTCCTCATGGCTCAAATCCACCAGAACCTGATGAAAAAAGGAGGAGGAATTAAGACTAAATGACTGCATTGATTTAAAATATTAAAAGACCATATCTTTTCCTGTCCAGGGTAACTCTTTTTGCAAATTAAACACTATTTTAGGTATTAATCTAACTGACAGATCATCAAAACTTCCGAAGTCCATAAGAATTCATCATGAAAACAAATAATAATATTATGTTATAATAGATTCACTTTAAGACAGCTCCTAAGGGTTTAATTATCATGTAGAATATGCCGGCCAGCAAGTTTGTACCTTTCCCAGAAGGCCTTTGTGTTTGGAGAGAAGACCTCCACCATTCTTCACTGCGACATCAAGAGTCCGCCTGTGGATCTCCACGAGGGAGACACTGAAATCAAACCTGAGCCGGCAGAGACAGGAAGAGCACACAGCACATTTACCACTCAGCCACTAAATAAAACTAAACTAAAACTAAGACAACTTTTCAACGATAACGTTTTCTTAAAAAACATGTGAAAGCAGTTGGACTCACGTCTGATCGTATACTGGGTTGAGGGTTTTCTTCGAGGTGTGAGTTTTCCTTCTGCCTGACCGCCGTTTGTCAGGAAGCAGGTAGAGGCGGACGTAAGGATCTGAGCCGTGATCAGTAAACGCTATCAGGTTTCTGTGTCGAGAAAACAAATGAATACTACTTAAAACATTCAGCCAATACAGAGAGTAGTCTTGGAAGAAACTACTGGCTCTTATTGGTTCGTACCTGCAGCCGTGAACGACCACGATGAGTTTGTTCCTCTGGGAGCTGTGTCGGACTGTCAGCTGGATCTCACCCAGCTGGGAATGACTCAGGCCTGAACCACTAGAGAGAGAGAGAGAAAGAGAAAGAGAAAGAGAGAGAGAGAGAGAGAGAGAGAGAGGTTATCACATCAAAAACAACACCTCATGTTCAAACCTGTATCATGAGTGTTGTTAGAAAGTGTGTGAAAGTTAGAACTACAGAGCAGTCAGGTATGTCTTCAGATCTGTAGAAATGTCCACACTGGGTCACATACTGGAGAGATTTCAAACTCAATCCCAGATGTACCGCCCTGCGGCCACAAATACTTATTAGAGCACCAAACTATTTTCTCCTTTGTTTGATATAAATTACAGTGACCAGCTGTTTCAGAAAATCACTGAGCCTTCTTTTTTTAAATAAATTTGTATGTGATCCAATTATAAATAAAAAAATCTTTTTTACTTTTACCTATACAGTAGGTCCCAATGAATTTGGAGCCGGGTGTCACGGACAGGGCCGCAAAGTCAGGTTTGGTCTTTTCATGGGATTTATTAGAAAAGCGGACGCTTTACTGTATCTCTTTCTTTTTTCGTAAGGTATAAATTCACAACAGACATAATCAACAGGTGTTGGCTCTGTGGACAAGCCTAAGGAGCAGCAGAGTGGGATCTAAAGATGACCTGAGAGAGCTGCAACAAGAGACACTTGCTAGTCCTCCAAGAGCTGAACAGGATGGCTCCAGATAAGGCAGAAAAGAGTCAAGACAGACCCTAACCCATCTCCTGAACACAGGAAAGAAGGTACATTGACCGGCAACATGAAGGACGGAACGTGCTGTTGAAGGTCAGTAAAGTATTACTGTGCAATGGAGATTTAACCTTGGAGTCATATTCTGTCCTGGACTACGGCTCAGAGAGGACAGTTTGGTTACATGTGGCTGACCATGAAGTTGGATTTGAAGGCTGATTTGAAAGCTCAGCAAGTCCTGCTTATCGGTTTGGACTGACTCCATCTTATTACCCCAATGGAATCTCTTCGACTTGGCCCCCCTTGCCACGTCAGGGCCGGTCAGGATTTAGGGCTCGAACTTCATTGGCGCTGCCAACCCAGACCTACCCACAGACCACTTTAAGCGCCAGCAAGCAAATACGACCCCATTGGTCATCAGGTGTCCTTCACCACAAGAGCAAAGATGATGGTGCAACTGCTTTGGGCAGAGCATAGAGAGTGGCGCAATCCCAATCTACTTGATAACATGCTCCAGGCCTGGAAGGAGCGGGATAAGGTAACTGCCTGAGCTTTGGCACATCACAATTCCCAGAAGCTACAGCTGCCCCAAGCTGGACACACCAAACAGCCTGAGGGACATTTACATGTTCTGCAATGCTTCGGAGAAGGCTAACAGCTCTGTAGACTACCTCAGAACTAAGGACTCCAGTGGTTGAGTCAAGGTGGCCTTCCTCACCCCAAGGTCATGTGTGGCTCTGAAGAAACAGCAGACTATCCCTTGTTTAGCAGATGATACCAAACAGGGGAAATAAATTGGTTGAGATAGGAGCACAGAGCTGCTGGTACCAGGGTCAGCGCTTACTCAGCAAAGCACCAGAACAGTACCTTAATAGTAAAGAATTCACCAGCTCCAGCAGCTACCCCCAAGCACTGTGGCCATTGTGAGGGATCTTCCAGATTGCACATGGAGCAGACAACGGAGTCAGGAACCCTACATACACCCGTGGCTCTTATCATTCACCCCCCTGTCCTGCCAGACTAGACTCATGTCTGGATGGTTAGGGTTAGGATTTCTAAGGTAAATCTGGGGCGACTGAAGGAAAGGTCCCGTTTTCGGACTTCTTATAGGGATGTGTGTAACCCAGAACAACTACATCACAAACTGTCATTCCTCTGGAATCTCAATAAATCGTCCTGGATCTCAAAGCAGACTGGTTCAAGTTCTTCCCGGACACCATACAAATATTTTACAAATACAAAGATATAGAAAAATGTTTTCTACACACAGTTAGATAGATGATAAATATATATATGATAGGTTGATAGATACTTTTGCAGCTGCTGCAGTCTCTGCTGCAGCTCCTGAGCAGCAAAGGGGTTGGAGATGTCCGAGGCGATGCTGGGCGTTGGCTCTTTGCCTCCAACCAGGTACTGTTGAGACCCAGAGATAGCAAGGTTGGAGGTGCTTCTTCCGGTCTCTGCCAGACCCCGACCTCCTCCTCTTCCTCCACCCTGCCCCAAGTCTGTGCTTCCAGGAGACCTAAAGGGATCGTCGGCCTCCCTCCGCCGGTTAAGCAGGTCCTGGGCCGACACTGAGGGGATGGCGGATGTGGAGGAGGAAGGTATAGGGTCAGAAGAGATGGAAGGCCGTGGGGTTTGGTTGGAGGAGCTGTTCTTGGGGACCTGTACAGAGGATGGGGTGGAGTCTGAGGATGAGGGAGTGTTCTTATCCAAGCACAACACCTGAAATTAAACATATACAAAGAAAATGAGACAAAGGTTTACAGTTTTACAACATGTGATATCACAGTCCTTTTCTAAGAATCCTGTTCTGTTTTTTTTTTCCGAAATCAGGTGAGAAAAAGTAAACTATTTCTGCTTTATTAGAATCTTTCCAGTAAAAGGGCAATATCTAGAGCCACTTTGGGAATCCCAATTTGGGATTAAAAAAAACGATTCTAAATGCTTTGAGTAAAAGTGAGCTAAACCACATTAGGCGACCCCTGAAGGTTGATCTAATTGTGCTATGACAAACAAAAAATACTTTTCATCATCTACAAATCGTCTTCCTACCCGCAGAGCCATCTTCATTTTTAAAGTGCAGCTCGGTCCGGAGTTCTTTAGAGGGAAGCGCTGGGTCAACGTCATGTCTTTTGCCTCCAGCAGACGACTCAAAGGCAGTGATAACGTCCCCAACGAACACTCGTGCTTTTCATCCTTCACCTAAAACGCAAAGGGTACAAAAACCTGTGATGCTGATGGGATATTTGAGAGTCACAACTCACATGATCAAGATTTGCCGTACCTCAACCTCCAATTCTTGGCATTTGGGGTTGTGGATGAGGAATGTAAATGCTTCCTCCCACACAGGTTCATTGGTTTTATATCTAGTCTGGAAGAGGACACAAAAGAGAGGAGTTTGGGGGGAGGAAAAACAACGTATCAAGGGATGGTCACAGACTAGGCCAACTGCACAACTACCAATATCGGTGTAATAGAAGTTAATTTGAGGAAAAAAAGTCTTGTGAAAATTACACTATTGTCAATGTCATTTATAATAATACCCCCCAAAAAATACCAAACTGTATGCAGACATAGCCAATTGCAATTATTAATAATTACAATATTAGTTGCCCACCAATTTTGCAGTGGCTGCACTTAACTGCTATTGGAGACATTAGCAAGCTTAAAGTAATTAAGTACCAAAAAGTATTTCCAAATTTAAAAAATTTCACAGTTTCTTAGCAGCCAATGCAATGTCCACTAGGCAAACTAACCTCAAATCATCTGCTTGCTTTACTGAACAGCTAACACATAATATACAGGCTGAGGGTAGATTGTTTTTAGTTGTTTTTTTTTAATTTCTAAATTCATACACAAACAGACATGTAATAATTAAAATGTGTAGTTTAATACAAAAATTATTGGTGGGTAACTAGTGAGTGTTTGTAGTCTAATTTTGGACTTTGGAAAGAGTGAGAGTACAGTAGCTGATTCCCAATGTCTAGTCTTTATGCTCAGAGATTTATGATATCACAGTTTGGTCTCACCTTGCTCTCATACGACTTGTGTCCCACTGTGAACTGGACAAACGGACTTGGAACGCTGGTCAGTTTTTTACCAGACTGCAAAAGAAGCAAAACTGGATTTACATAAACAAGAAAAAATGATATGCCGTCAGGCGAGCACGTGGAACAAAACTAGGGGGAGGTTACTAATGGCACTTGCATGTATAAAACTAAGCAGCACGCACCTGAAAGTGTGTGCTTTGCAAGCGCTGGAAGGCATACACGCTGGCCAGCCAGTCTCAATTAGTAACAAATATCTATAAAAAAAGATGCCGTGATAGAGTCAGCATCTTTTTTGCGTAATATAATCTAAATTACCATGTAATTTATCAATAAAAAAACTTCCAAAATGTTTATTAGACATTTCAGCACCTGATGGCAAAATGGGTTACTTTTTCTGGGATGATGTTACAAGGGAAAAGTCAAAGCTTTGAATGGCCCCAAACCAGGAAGTATGAAAATACACCAGATAAGTTTGAAAGAAAAGATCATTAAAAGCTTTAGAATAAAAAGTGTATGTGTTTTTTGGACAACCCAGTTGTTATTCAGAACACACATGGTTAGACACCGTGCACAGGGATTATTGGAGTCAGTACCTTTCGGAGCTTCTCTAAATGCTGCTGCACTGCCCCCTGCTGGCTACATCACCCAGTGAGCTTTCACTCACTTTAAGTGAACAACAAATGTATTGAGAATGGAATTTCACCTCCTGATAATTTTTATGGTACAACACATTGTCGTAAATCCCCTAACTTTTTTTTCCAACAAGGCTTCACAAAAGATTAAAAGATTTGGAGTGAGGTTAGCTATTTGATAAGAAATCTACCATTTCTGATGTAATTGTAGTCAAGTCACAGACTTTTTCAACAATTAAACCAAAAAGGGGAGTACAAATACTACATTTAATTCAAATTTTGACATCTTTATTATTATGTTTAATGAGTTTTCAATCCCAGCAAAGCTAAACTGGCCTGCACTGAGCCATGATGTCAAACCCATCCAACACTGACTGTGAGCCAGACCTGATCCCCCAGCATCAGTGTTTGACCTTAATTATGCTCTTGTGTCTGAATGGGAGAAAATCCCTGCAGCCAGGTTCAACATCTGAATCAAGAGCACATGCTGATATTTAGGTGTCCACATAGTTCTGGCCCTTCTGTACAAATATGTCTTGAATGTTTGGGTATATCAGCCTGTGTGAACACGTGTCACTGTGTTCCCCTGTATCCCTCCTGCATGTCAGAGAAATATTGGTGTACAGGGCATTACCTTGATGGCCTTTGTGACCGAGGCCTTCTTCAGCCCCGCTTGGTTGAACTCTAACGGATTGCGCTTTGATTTCCCCCCAGGGACAAGGCAGGAGAGAGCAAACAACACACACAAACACCAGCAGGTTATTATGGAAAGAGGGGCATGCAGGGAGGAGGATTAGGATAAAGTCAGAACACACCAGCACCGCCGGGATGATCAAATGGTTAATGTCCTACCCCATTTAAACCAGGACATGAGGTCAAAACTAGAGTCCAACAAATACTTTAGTAGTAGTAGTTAGTAATTATAACTTATACATTTTCAAAGTTACAAAAGCATCTAATAAGGATATCCAACATTGATTGCAAACTATATGTGTTATTTAAATAAAAAAAAAAAGTGTTTGGCAAATCATCTCTGTAAAGGTACGTGGCGGCATTCTGTCACGGTAACTTAACTAAAACATATTGGTTGCACTCTAGTTAAAACAACACAGCATTAGATGAAAGTCATTAATTAAAATGGAGAGAGATTAAATGAAGATCTAAGAGAAAGAATAATCCACTGTGAGCAGTTTTCCTATGGCGAGCGCTGTGCCGTCCAACTAGGTGCAGCACTACCTGGCGTTGCGCACCGCTCGGAATCAAACTTCAAATTCTTGTAACTTTGACCCTGATGACGCTGCACCCTACCTCGTGGTGTTGCCGCGGATTGTGTGCAGGCGGCTTTACACCCAACACGTCCATTAATACATTAAACCTCTGGTGTTGGACTACGTGATGGTCACGCTTGTGTTTTAATCTTTATCATCTGATCAAACCGAGATACGTTGTGAAAGTACACATGCTAAGTCAGTGAGTGACCTCAGGGTTAAAACTGCTAAATTACACTAACATGATTTATTTCCCTTGTGCTCTCCTTTGTGTCACGGGGACTTATTTTATTTACATTTTGTATTAGCCAGGCATTGTGCCTCGGGGGTCCCCGGGGTCCTTTTTCATTTCACGATAACTACCCTCATGGCCTCGCCCTTTGGGTCTCAAAGACGTTTTCTTTTTATACGATTATACATATGTTCCACCACAGTCCAGCCTCGTCCTTTAAGTCCCAGGGACCCCGGAGGATGAGATGAGGGTAGTGGGAAATGTCTTTGACTCCAGGATGGGTCTCTGGGACCACAGAGGCCGAGGCGACGGTGGCAGAGAAATACAAGTGAATACAAGAGGGACTCTGGGACACAAAGGACAACACAAGGGTTATACACAAGTGGATATTCTAGTAGTTTTTGAAATGTAAAAAATTGTAATTAATAGTACAAAATTTTGTTCTGACTCTGATCTGAAATGGAAGCAAGTCAGATCAGTGATAGGATCAGAGGTGAATTTGAAGGTTTTTAAAGTAGGCAGGTAAATTAATTGGGCATTGACTCACCAGTGATCTCTATAGGCACTCAGTTCAAATTACAAGACACATTTCATTGATAATGTCACTTCCTGTCAAAATGTCTGTGCATTTCTTTAAAATGAATCAAATAAAATTGCTCTTTTAATGGAGTGGTATCCATCCATGTGCTGAGAATAAGGGGGAAAACCTGTTCACACACAATGGGGCTTATACAGGAAGGTGGAGGGAAAGCAATCCACAGAGACCCCCCCCCCCCCCCCTCCAGCTGCTCTCAGTGCCTTACACAGATCGAAATGCAATCCTTCCTCTTAAAATTAATCAGAAATGTGCGGAAGAGGACTGTGGAATAATCGTTTAAAGTCAGAATTGTGAGAGAAAAGTAACAAGACTAACTAGACTTAACTGTTTTAAAACTTTTTACCAATTAAACATTGATAAATAAAACAAACTAACATCTCAAATCTCCTCTTATTGGGCTAAATTGAAAATTGTCTATGACTAAAATGAGACTAAAATTTAAAAAGTTTTTGTTAACTAAAATCTTTTTAAAATAACGATGTTGAAGTTGAGTAAACGTGTCTAAAAATCACTTCTCAGGATTAAATCTGAGTGACAAATGCAAATAAATTACACTAAATTAAAAAGACCACATTCACATTTTTTTGCTACTTTTTGTTTTTTTGTCATGAGACACCTACAGAGATGTGGGCTCTGGCGTGGCACACCCAGCATCTCCGCTTTCCAGGGTAGAACTCATAGGGTGAAATCTGAATGTACAACATGGGGGCTCATTCATTCCTAATGAATTTAAGGGGAGGCTTTTAATAGTCCTCAAAAATAAATCTTCAGTGTTGTTTGTGGTCATATGTTGCTGTCATGTTCTACAGTTTTTTTAATCAGTCAAACTCCAACAAATAACATTCATAAAAAACTAGGATTTTGAGAATTCCCCATGCACTAGTCAGGATTCATGCTCATCAGGCAAACAGTTCAAACCAAAAAAACAGGTAATGACACTCTGACATTGGCCAAACTACTCTAGGATGCAGAAAACAAAGAGCAGACTCACAAATAAGGCCCTATAGAGAGAGGCAGTGTTCTCACAAAACACGAGGCCTGCCGCCCGCCTCTCTTTTAAGTAGCCAGAGCCCAAGTTCCCCTCGAAGACGCTCTTCAGAGGGGGAGCAAGTGAGGAGAGGAGAAGAAGGAGAAGAAGAAGAAGAAGAAGAAGAAGAGTTGAAGGCTGAAAAGAGGAAGGTGAGGCCTGCACTACAGAGTTTACACTAACAAATAAAGTTATTCATCCTAGAAAATCCTGAGACAAGATAGACTTACAGTAAAGGTGCTGTGACACAAACAAATTACAACACTGCTGAGTAAATGCTTCTATTCAGTAGCAGCCACAGACCTTTGCATAAAAACAATTCATATTATGTATGCTACATAGTCTTCACAAAATGACTGTAAAACAAACTACTCAATTATATAGTGTAAGAGAAACTGCAAAGGTATTTGTTATATTTTCAGAATTTGAGCCAACAGGTCCAATTGAAATGGTTAAGCCTCTGAAAGTGTTGGTTTACTCATGTCCACGTGTCCTTCTGCTCAGTCAAATGCTGATGCTCTCTCTTCGGACCACCCATACAAAAGCTACATATATCTTGGTGTGTTCATTGAAATGAACAAGCACAATGTTTGATTTGGGGATTATGTATTATGGGATGAAATATGGGACACATATTTTACTATTATTTTAATATAATATTACACATCATTTTAATCTTTCTACTGCAAATTTAAGATGGATTAAACAACAGAAAAGAAGTCCAGAAAACAAAAAATGGTGTGAACTGGAACCTACAAACTAAAACTGGGTGGGAAATCCACTTCATCTATTCCCAAGAATGATCAGACCTCCAGCACCAAACAGGTGGAAACTACAAAATGTATCAAATTATGAAAATAATTCATGAAAGCCTTTATTTAATGACTTCCATACATATAAGTCATATAGATATACACTTTGTGGTAAAAATGGGCTTCAGTAGCAAAGCTTTAGCTCTATCAAACAAGATATCATCCTCTACATATCTTTATGGAAAGCTGCTTTTCACATCAGATGCATCTATTAATAACCTTTGTCTTCACCTGGGCTCAATATATGTATATAGATAGATAGATATTTCTCAAAGATTAAAACTGGAATGCTTTACTGCAGGTGCACACCGGGATGTTCAACCAGACCGACTTACCGGCAGGTTTCTGGCTGAATCCAGGAAGACAACAAGCACCGCAGATGACAGGCCGTCGTTGGCATGACCACGATCGGCTTTTATGCTCATCAGAGCCTGTGAGGGACAGAAAATAAACAGCTTAGTTTTTGGTCAAATGGGTCCTGCGAGCCTCATGGGAAGAATGTTGCACAAGGTTAAAAGTCCCTTCCCCAGAGTCCCAGAAGACATCTTAATAATGTGAATAAAGTGCTCAGTTCAAGCCTTTCTACAAGTGAAGCAGTGGCTCTGTACCTGATCCAGCTTCTCAGGTGTGGACAGCAGAGATAACCATTCCAGTTTGAGGTGCAGCTTCCCTGTCGCCACTTCTTCCATATCACACCACTGCAGACAAAGAAAATAAACTGTTTCCACCCCGTAGCAACACATTCTCTCTAATGAAAAAAAGGACACACAGCGAGAAAAGGTTTTGCACTAAAAGGACATTGTCACAGAGAGTTGTTTTTGATTCTCTTCATCAGTTAAAAAGCAATGATTTATATAGCCGGTACTTTTGTGCTTCTTTCTCATGGCACAAATGTCTCAAGATTTATAGACAACAAAAGTGATTGTTGATAGTGTTGTAAAGATGAAAATGCAATAATTAAAGCTTCTACTTTAATTATTGTCCATGCATGGTAGCAGCCTTCCACCCAATATAGTCCCAAATCAATATGTGGCTAGGAAATGGTTAAGTCTTAATCCGTATAGTTATTTGTACTTGTTGGGAATATGCAGGCCAAAAGAAATAATTAGGCTGCTGTTGCTGTTTTTTTGTTGACTCACTTTTACTCATGACATGCTAACCGGCAATATAGGATTCCATTCACTACGCTAAACTACAGTTTACATGCCCAAGCTTAAATTGACTAAAAAGAGGAATAAAAAAGAAATCATCTTTTGTAAATAGATCTTAATTCCTTAATTTAAAAAAAAGGAAAAGTCCAACCTTTTAAGAACACCAATTTTCTTTATGAATGAATAATGTGTTGTAAATAAATAAATGTTCTTCCTTAAAATATAGGGGCCATGAGTATACACCCCCTATGTTAAATTCCCATAGAGGCAGGCAGCTTTTTATTATTAAAGGCCAGTTATTTCATGGATCCAGGTTACTATACATCCTGCTAAAGTTACCTTGGCCTTTGGAATTAAAATAGCCCCCCCTCCCCCTCATCACATACCCTTCATCATACATAGAGATCGGTATGATTTTATTTTAGTTAGACTAATAGCTGGTTTAATTTGCATTGAGAGATGATTTTATGGAAAGTAACCCATGCCTATCTCTAGGTATGGTGAAGGGTATGTGGTGATTGGGGGGGGGGGTATTTTAATTCCAAAGGCCAAGGGAACTTAATCAGGATGCAGAGTATCCTTATCCATGACATAACTGGCCTTAGTGGTGGCGCTGCCGGTGTTGCAGCTATGGGGGGGTGGCTGTGATAAACCCTATTTCCACTAACGGTGGCGTTCCTTCAAAGGGATTTAAGTTACAAGTATGACTTAATTTACTTTTCATTTATCTACTTTATATAAAAAGTATATAAATAGGGGACAAAAATATGTAACTTACAAAAACTTTTTCAACAGAAAATCCAATAAACTTGAGTGGCGCCCAAAGGGTTTGGGTGACAGCTGACCTCTTGTAAGTTCAGTGTGTAAAGACCAGAGTAATGTGCACATAGGAGCCGAGATTTCACTATAAAAACATCTCCTGCTTTACTAAGTATTGGAGTCTCAGATGGATGGCTGCTGAAGGCACTGAAGAGAGGAGGAGATTACCATATCGACTTTTTGTTGCTTCTTGATCTCGGCCAAGTCGATCATCACACTGAAAAGTCACAAAGTCAAGTCACAAACAACACAAAACTTTGACTGAGCAAAGCTCAGGCACTGCATGTTCTCACAGTTAATGGGTTCTGCTGAAAATGGTCACACAACGTTACACTGTGGATTCACTGTAGATGCACTCAGGGGCCCTGTCCTTAAAGAAAAAACTACTAGCAGGTAAATGTAGTGTGAAATCATATTACATACACACTCTTTAAAATAATATAGTATTTGTAAAAGACATGAGAAACAGAACACATAAGTACTCTGTTAATCCATAAACTACTGAGCTTTTATATTCAGCTTTTCATAAAAAAGTGCCTTAACTTATGTAAAATAGTTAAACATCATCAATTATAAGTGTCTTCTGAGTTTAAAATTACTTTATGTAACTTTATAATGTTTCTGAAACTCTAATTTCAAATTTTTCATACAGTGGTCTCAAAGGACCTGTAGCAGGAAACGAAACTAACAGTGAAAAGAATGCCATTTTTAGACCTTTTTTAGCAATGCCTTGGCCTGGGTCCGATTTTTCCCACAAAGTAAATGATTTACGGCATGTAGATGACGCTCCATTCAAACATTCTGACGGGTCACAGATTTCTTTGTTACACCAAAACAACCTGTGTTAGTGTTTGTCAGTTGAGCCAGGTAAAAGAAAGAAGGATATTTCTTTATATAGGTCTAATTGTAATTTAATGTTATTTGATAAGTTATCTGTTGTAGTTGAGGCTGATACTGGGGCAAAACCATTACCATCGGTCAGGCTTTCAACAGATGGAGACCATTACGGGGTTGTAAATAATTTAAAACCATCCCAAAATTGTCCTTCAGGTATGTAAAATGTCTTTCTCATTCATAAAATAACTTTACAATGCATGATTTAGTTGTACGTCAGCAGCCAACATTTGACTAAGGTCCACCTTCCATTAGCGCAAAGGTTTCCCTTTTACTCCTATAGGGTTACTGTTTTCTTCTCCCTTGTCCCACTGAAACGTTTATTTTTTTTTAAAGATATTTGTTGGCATTTTTGGCTTTTATTCTTTACAGGACAGATAAAGACATGAAAGGGGAGAGAGGGGGTGTGACATGCAGTAAAGGGCCGCAGGTTGGAGTTGAACCCGGGCCCACTGTGTCGAGGAGTACACCTCTATACGTGGAGGGCTGCTCCACCAACTGAGTTATCTGGCTGCCCGTCCCACTTTGATGTTACTTGTACGAAGTCTCTGGGTTTCGTGAAATGCGCTATAATATTATGAGTTATTATTATAAGTTATTATTAACTTCTTAGTGCTTTGGCTTGTGACAGTGTCAGTGACACCTGGTTGATCTCACGATACATCTAAAGTAGATTACATTTCCGTCTGCAACACTTGAAATGTATTCACTTACTGTAAATTAATGATTATCTGTCCGTGCAAAATATTCATTGCAACTATATGGCCCCCCTTTAATGCTAACAACGGTAATACAGTGGGGTTTGTCCACAGTTTGTCCAAAGGGGTTGCTAGAATGAACACAAAAAATATATATGTACAAAATATACATATCTGTATATACAGCCACTTTAATAAAGGCCAGAGGACGTCAATAGAAAGACAGAGAGCAGGGTGAAGGTGTCTTTTTAAAAAGGTGATTTTTTGATGTTTTAATAGAAGCTGTACCTTCCCAGAAAGTCATCTTTATCAGTGTCTTCATCAAACAGCTCAATATCCAGATTCTGTCCTGAGTGATCGTACATCAAGGCCTGAAAATACAAATAAATACATTTGATCCTTATTCACACTGCTGTTTAACGTGCTCCTTATGTTGATAACATCCATGTATGCTGTATTGTTGGATGAATGAGGCCACAATGAAATAAATAAATAATAGAAAAATGTAAATAAATTAATAAAAAATATATTTTCCTCCCACTGTCCCAATGACATGGGTGACTGTCTGTTTTTATTTTATTTTAAAACTATTAATTTATCAGAATCAATTATTGTCATTTTAAATGATTGTGATGATTGAATATTTAAAATATATATTTTTTTTAATGTATCAGCCATTATAAATGCCGATACCGATGGTCCAGGAAGTGCCTAACATCGGCCCGCCAATAAGATCGGTCGGGCTGTGATTCAAACAAGCCACTGGGCGGGGTGTGCTTCGTCAGGGAGCACCTACGGGCAGCATGTATGAAAAACTGGCCTGGCATTCTCATTAGTGACATCACTGATTTAGGACTTTCAAACAGAAATGTCAGCAAGTCTGTGGGAGACAGAGATCTATTTGAAGTGAAATGTGTTTTTGTACTATATATCTATTACATACACAAAAACATAAAACACACTAAAAGAGAAATATCCATAAAAGTATAATAGGGGCTCTTTAACTCAGATTGATGCTGGCTGTCCAACCGTCTCGCTCACCTCGTACACTTCATTCCACCTTGGGTTGACCGTCTCGTTGATGACTTTGCTCTTGAAGAGATGGGTCCCGACCTGGATGACTCCATAAGGGTCTGACTTGCCCTTGATCAGCCCTCCTAGGAACTTGTCTTTACCAATCAGGTCCTGAGCCTCGATGAAGTGGATCCTCAGGATGGCCTGAGGAGACAAACGAGTAAAAGAGCGTCTAAAATGCGGCTGGGCCAGAAGAGAAGAGTGGTCAAGAAACAGAGGAGGAAAAGAGGCAATCTCTGAATTCATTTTATAGTTTGGTTTTGAAGAAGTTTAAAAGTCATATATTATACTTTTCCGTGTTTTCTGTCATGTCTACAGCGTTATAATGTCAGATTTTCACATCAAACGTTGCCAAAACATTCAAATAATGAGATAAACGTATTCTAGACAAATCCCCCTGAGCTAAAACGTTCAGATTTCCAACTATTGTGAACACTCCGGTTTTAGCAGTATTATCTACTCTCTGAGTCTTACGCGACTCGTAGCTGGTGTGCTGTGATTGGTCCATGCTGGCCGGTCTGGAGGGTTGTCTTCATCTAATCCACTGCTGTGTTAACATTGTCCCATGTAGCTGCATGCTAACGGCAGTAGTAGATGTCATCTTGGCTGCCAGTGTAGTTAGATTCTCCCCAATTCAGGGTCACACTACTCCTGAAACATTTTCTGTTCATGTAGTATTTGGTTTAAAATACTTCATTTCCTGCTGTGTTCTATTAAAGGCCCACTGCCAATTATAGTAGCTACATAGCTAACGGCAGTAAACAATGTCATCCGTGCTGCCGATGTTGTTAAATTTTCCACAGTTCCGGGTTGCATTACGGTTGAAACATATCCATTGGGTGATGTTCGGTTCAGAAGCCTTTATCTAGAAAGTTTGGCTTTGTTCCATTAAAATGTCATAGTAGTTTTGCCAGAGCAACATAGCAGTAATCTTTGCCAATGCTGTTTATTTATCTCAGGTGTTATTTCACACAACTAAGTCCTGCTATATCATACCTGCAAACTCAGTAACAAGTCCTTACTACCGCCCTACTATATGCATGTATATATATATATATATATATATATATATATATATATATATATATATATACACACACGTTCATACAGTCCATTTATACGGGTAGAATTTAAAGGAAACAAGAAGCTATTGCTATGGCCACAGGGTCAAACGTAAATTATTTTTTTTAAATGTAACAACTTATAATAATAACTTGTTTCACCAGTAAATTTGATGGAGCTAGAATTGTTTCTTTATTAGATGCAAGAAAGAAAAAAAAATCTTAGAGATAAAAACAAAAATGACAGAAAACGTTATCACACTGATAGCGAAAAAGCATTTTGTGAGAGAAAAAACATATTTGACAAAAAAAGTAAAAAAAAAAAAGGTTTAAAACATTAAAAAAACATTAAAGCATGATGGAGATATGCTGCTCTATACATGCTAAAAGGTTTGTTTTTTTATCATATTTTATTATTTTTTATTATATTTGATCTTACTCTTTAGCCAAAATGTCTGTCTCTTTATGTATCGCTCCATAATGTCAGAAAATTAGAATAATAATCTGAGCCTGTCAGTGGCAAAAACGTTTAGTGGAAGGAAATTAACGGTGAACATTTGCCCAATATTAGAAATTGCTTGCTGCAGGTTACAGCATTATTTTTCAATACTGGACCAATTTCCAAGATTTGTGTTGCTTGCTCATAAAGAACAGGATAAGCTCTTTATCTACATTTCTTTGTGATGATGCTGGCAGGAGAAATTAAATCAGTGATGTTTTCAGCCATCCATCGAGCTGTAAGATGTTGATTAAAACTTAATTTCTGAGTGCTGCTGAGTCTTTTGAATTAAGTTAATCAAGCATGCTCTTTGAGTAAGCTTTCAGCTCATATGAAATTAACTTCTTTGTAAAATAAATACAAAGCAATTAATATTAATAAAACAAATATATATGTTATATATTATCAATAACAAGGAAATGCAATAAGTGATTATTTTAAATATTCATATTAATTTTTAATCAATATAAAGCAGTGTTAAGCAGAACGTTATCACATTTGAAAAGACTGAACCAGAGAACCAAATTATTATCAAACACTTTCCTGCCAATCAACAAGGCAATTATTTGATTTATTGATTCCAAACTATGAGTCACTGTGTGTGTGCATCACCTTGGGCACAGGGAAGCGTAGCTGGGCCAGCGCGGCCTCTCCAACCAAAGGGATGGTGATGCGGTTGGGTAGGACCACAAAGCTGTAGATGATGTCCTGGATGATGTTATCACACAAACCACTGAGACAGATGGATGATAGAAAAGAAGGAGCGATAGAGCGGAAAGAGAGGATAGAAAAGGAACGTAATGAGAGGATAATAATAATAGAGAATATACTGTGTATTATATGTAATAAATAAATAAATAAATGTGCATGTGCAATTACAACACATAAAGAGCTGGAGAATACTGTCTAACAATAACAGAACATCGCTACCTGCACTACTCATTTGTGCTTACCTGGTCTGACCATAGTCTTCCCAAACCCCCGACCCAACTCTCTACCAGATGGTGATTTATTGACAGCTCTGCCCTTCTTTTTACTAGAATGTCCAAAACATGCTGCCTCACATCTGAGCACGCTATCTATAATCGACCTTCAGCCAAAGTGCTCTGCTACCACGTCCACTTTATATAGGAACATGGTGTTTGTTATAGACAATCAATGACTAGCACAGAAGTCTAACAACCAACTACCGCTAGGATTTAGATAAGGGAGATCATTGCTCCCAATCATGCCTCTCGGGGTGTCTCCATTATTGCTCACGTGCAAAGTCTACCAGCAGAACTATGGAGTCCTTTACAGTAGCTCAACAAAGGATTCCATTCAGGGTCTCCAAGAAGGCCGGAATCTCAACAGGCTGACATCTACACCACTATTTCTATGAGGAGATAATATCACCAGAGGCTGAATGACAAAAGATCTTTGTTTTTGTGTGGTTTGAGTTAACTGACCATTTATCAGGGCCTTTAATATAAAGACAATATGACTGAGCTATCAGAAAGGCATTTCCAAGTAGATTCCCATGCAAGGATATACAGACAACAACTATTTGCCCTCATGTCCTCTAGAGGGCAGCAGCAACCATCATCAGAGTAGAGCTGCACTGCTTTACTACAAAAATAATTTCCCACTGAAAGAGTGTATACTGGAGCAGGAAATCATCACTGAGGAAATAATGAGTGCATCCACACTAACATACAGGAAGAGAGTGAGGAGGGTGGGGCAAGGGCAGTTTTTCAGCTTGATTACTGCAGACACACACACAGCACTGTAGTTGTCCCACAAACTCGTCAAACAAGGAAAGCTACATTTCAAAGGGCGGAGTCTTTATGAAACCACAGCGAGTGTCTCTGCTGTACACAGCAGCAGTAGAGGAACGCAGCAGCGTGGTAACAGTACTCGGCAGGATGGGCAGGTTGTGTTTCAAGTTTGTTGTTTGGTGAAAATATGATCTGGACAGTTGTATTTTAAGATTAAAGATAATACAAGGAAGTGCAATAAAGAAAATAATTATACACATATCTCAAGCAAAATCAGATTTAAAAGAAACATATTTTGTTGCAATATTGAAGCTTTTTATTTCATTCTCTCATCAAATATGAGCTACACCGATCATGCTTTTTTATATTCCAGCTTATAATGTATTTTAGAAATAAACAAAAAAAACTGTCAGTTTCCAGAAGCTGTACAATGGATGCATAAAGAGAGGTAGATAATGTGTGATTCAAGGTTTCTGGTCAGACTGGCAGTCTGCATTTAAGTGTTTAATGAGGAAGACTATACATAACTTTTGTTTTTTACAAGAAAACTCCATAGCCCTGTTTTAGATTGCAAAGAGCTTAACAGACACACTCAAACCTTATTAAATGGAAAATACAAATCTTGACAATGCTGAGATATAATTAGGTGTGTCTGTGTTGGTAAATGTTCTATGATGATTAATATATCAAATGGGTGAGTCACAGAGAGAAACTATGTTTCATACTGAAAGGCACTCACAGTCTCACTGGACATTTAAAGGAGAAATTTGAATGAGTCCACCCTGATCTCCTTTTAGCGTCCTAATAATGTTTCCAACGTTTGCATTGGAAAGTAGGGTTCAGGTAAACCATAAAAATATTTTCATGCAGTCTAATAAAAGGCTGAAATATGCCCACAATACAGTGCCAGACAAATACTTTAATTAGATAATGAAAAATAAAACTGCTCAAAATGTGTTGCTTATTATTTATGTAAACAATAAATAAAACACTTAAATCTGACCGCCACAAAGGTGTCAGAGATAAGAGTGACCCTTAAAACGTGCATGAACACGCGTGCGTGGGCTGCGTGTGTTGCACTGTGATCCAAAGATTGTAGTTACACAGTGTGTAGAGAAAATGGGCACATTTAGGACATTGTTTCTTTATTACACACACACACACACACACACACACACACACACACACACACACACCAACTCTGTCATGAGACATAGTCAAAACCCATTACATGCAGTTACTTACTTGACACCAGGAATGTCCAGCATGTTTGTAAGTCCCGTCCAATTGATGTCCAGCAACTGAAAGAGAGAAGATTGTTGATGTTGACTGATGATTTAGATTTTAAGAAAAGATCAGAGCGGTTTGGAGGTAAAACATCATCCCATGCTCAAAAAAACTGACTTCCTCCTGGTGCTCCGGTTTGCTCCCACCATAAAGACATGCATGCTGGGTAACTAGGACTACAGTTGAAAATCAGCCAGCCGGCCAACACTGGCGCATTTACAGAAATGTTAATAATGTGCATAGTTCTCATAAATAAATAAAGCTTAATACAAAAAATAATCTATAAAATGTGCATGTTCGAGGATTTGTGGGAACAATTTGTCCTACCTGTTGAAACAGCTCAGCTTTTATGATATTTATAAAGTTGGCTAATGAGGAACACCAGAAGAATTATTTTAGTGCAATGTTTTAGCATCAAAATAATGAAAGAAACTGAATGTCGGAACAAAACATTGGCAATTACAAGCCTGAATTTGTACAACACTATGCATGATTAGAAGAGAAAAAAAAAAATATCTACAAATTTCCTTCATATAATATGTGCAACTTCTTTAAGCTAGAGCAGAAACATTGAATATAAATGTTTTGGTATGACACATCAGTGAAGTAAAACACTGTTAGTTGCTCCTTCACCAAGCTCTTTGTCTACTCATTATTATTATGATCAGCTTCTCTCTGACAGCGTCATTAGTCAGCAGAGCAGCGGCAGGAGAAGCTGAGGAGCCTGCCTTTAATTCAATCAACCCCATAATCAATAGAGCAGATTAGGTTAGCCTTCATACAAACAGGAAGTATGTAGTAAGCTACTTTGGAAATTACACCACATAACCGAAAAACATCAGTTAGACTGCAGTAGACCAGGAGAGTAGATAAAATAATAATACAAGTTTCTCATCACCAATAAAAATAAATGCGGATGAAACAAAGAACTGATCCCCCAACGGGGAAATTATCTTGTTACAAAAGCTCATGGGTCAAAAGCAAAGGACAAGTCATTGGGTGATGAATCAAAAATGAAAAAAGAAGTTATACACACCATACGGGCCTTTCTCATTTCCCAAATGTGTACCTTCTCAACTCCTCGGTTAAGATACTGTCTACACTCCCTTCCTCTATACAAACACACACACACACACACACACACACACTTCCTTCTCCAACCATGGAGCCATCTTTACTTGCCTCTTTGCAGGACATGTCTAACAGCAGATTTAAGGTTATACTATTAATATTAACATATGCCTGTTGGGATGATGATGGCCTTTACTCTACGATTGCGTTCCCTCTCTCAAACACTTAAACCAGTGTTATTGGGATGTAGACCAAGTAGTCGGCTAACTGTCAAAATGTTCTTGTTGTTGAATGAAGATGTTAATGACTTAATTATGCTAATGACACAAATAGGCCAACATGCAACTCTTAGCAACCAAGTTGAATTGCAGGAACGAAATTAGTATCTGGGTGGAAATCCCCTTTTTAATACTTTAAATACTATAAGTACTTGGACCAAAAGTAGTATTTGGGTAGAATAAACTTTTAAAACTGTAAGTACTTGAACCAAAAGTAGTATTTGGGTAGAATAAACCTTTAAAACTGTAAGTACTTGAACCAAAAGTAGTATTTGGGTAGAATAAACCTTTAAAACTGTAAGTACTTGGACCAAACGTAGTATTTTGGTAGAATAAACCTTTAAAACGGTAAGTACTTGAACCAAACGTAGTATTTGGGTAGAATAAATATTTACAACTGAAAGTAGTATTTGAGCGGACTTAACCTTTAACACGGCTGCAATCACCCAGTTCAGTAGGTGGCGCTACTGAACTGGATGAAATGCGGCCTCCTCCTAGCACCTGGCCTGATTAGCCATGAATCTCCAGTTTGATCTAGTTGTGTCATCTAGATGTCTCAAAGTTAAGGGCCTGACACACCACGCCGACGGCGACTACTGTCAACCCCTGCCGCCTGTGGCATCGCCTCTTGTCCCCTTTGTCTGGGCCAGACACACCACACAGACTACGCACAGCCGACGGCCGAGTACCACGTAACTTCTGCACCTGCGTGACAGGAAATAACTCTCCAAACTAGCAGGCAGTCAATCAACAAGGGAAACCAGATGCCGTTGCCATGATACCCACAACAAACAGAGTTTGCTCTAGCAGCGGCAGAACAGAACAGAGCCTACGGTCCCTCTGCTTCAGTCCCCGCCGGGAAGACAGCGCTACTGGGAGACGGGTAAGAAGACCAAGCGGTCATCCGTTCTTTCAGTAATGAAGTCGCCCTACAGGTGGAGCGACCAAACGACCGAATGCTGCTCGTTAGCTAACGTTAGCTTGCTAATTTGACCTGCCGGAATGCCTTCATCTAACACTGGTTACCGGACATTTGCCAAACTAAACTGTCACTCATCTGGCGATATTGATGTTACAAGAGTGAATGAAACACTAAGTTGTTACATCTTACTAATTTAGAGGCTGGCTGGCAAGCTTGCTTGCTGTGGTGGTGGTAGATAGATAGATAGATATTCCAATAGTTCAAATCTGTGTGTTTTTAGAAAGTAAATTAAAATGTCATTTTTGACCAGTCATGACAGCTTTATATTGGATTGATCAGATGAAAGGAAAAATGAAAGGAGCCATGGGAAATATGATTAATTGGATAGATGGATGGATGGATATTTATTGATCCAAAAATGGGAAAGTATGGTGTTACAGCAGCAAACATACATCAGTCACACAGCATAGAATATAAATATAAATGAAATACTAGGATACAATATGCATAGATACAATATCAATTAAATAATAATATGAATATGAATAATAATATGAATAAAATATAAGAAGAAATATTTTAATATATACAAGATGGGAAAACAAAATGTGCAACTGCTTAAATAGTGTGCTAAAATGTAAATAAACCAATTGTACAGGTTGCACTTAGTGCAGGACTAGTATAATATATAGTGTAGTGCAGTATTAGTATAGTATAGTATATAGTATAGTGCATTATTGTGGTGTCTCAGAGTATTCTCTAGCACCCTGTGATGACACGTTAAAGAGTTTTATTGCCTGTGGTAGGAATGATTTCCTGTAGTGGTCCAGGCGACATTGAAGCTGTCAGAGCCTCTTAGAGAAGCTGCTCCTCTGTTGGACCAGTGTGGGGGGGGGTGGAGAGGGTGTTCGGGGTTATCCACGATAGATACGTTTGTTCAGTGAACTCCTCTCCAGCACAGCTTTAAATGTGTTCTATTTGCAGCCGATCAGAGAGCCAGCCTTCCTGATCAGTTCAGCTGAAAAACGTTCAACAATGCGGGACACAACACACAAGCCAGCTGAGACCGAGAGCCAGTGGTTGGCTTGGTGTGTCAGGGCCTTTAGATCAGCACTGAGCAGAGCATATAACAATTAAAAAATAATCTTGTGCACTGAAATGTCCTTTTATTTCTTCTGATAGGGGGTGCAGCAACTCGCCATGTTCACATGACACTGCAACAACAATGATGTGCAAATCTGCGTTTACACAGATGATGAAATGTAACCTTCACCCTACAATCAGATGCAGCTTACAACAAAGGGAACATCTACTCATGTTAACCAAGAGTCTCATATTCAGATTGGGAGCTTAGACTGGTTTGCTGACCCAGTTTTGAGGTTTATATACTTCAATATAAAACTGGGTAAACTAAGGAACCAGTTGATTAGGTTTACCAAAAGTGCAGTAACATCTGGTAAAGTGGTAGTGCTTTAGTAACAGTACAGGCAGCAATGATTATAGCAGGACCAGTTGCAGCAGTACTGTTATACCTGAAACAAAAGGAGCATTCCATTTAGTAGCAGTGGGGACGGAGCAATAACAAAAGCTGTGGCAGTATGAGTACATGGTATGGTCAAAGCCAGTAGGGGAAAGCGGCTTTAGTATGAACAGTCTCATTGCATAACAACATACTGCCCATGCCTAGAAACGGCTAAAGACATGTGAGATAACACAGCAGTAATAGTAGCTGTATAAGCATTAGTTTCATCCAACGCTGCAGAGGTGGTAAAAGGATTGTAACAGCACGGCAGTACTACGTGGAGTCATAATAGCAACAGCATGGTAGTTGAAGCAGCAGCATAGACTGTATTAAAACACTGTTGTAGTGTC
Source organism: Etheostoma cragini (assembly GCF_013103735.1). NCBI lineage: Eukaryota > Metazoa > Chordata > Actinopteri > Perciformes > Percidae > Etheostoma > Etheostoma cragini. Next base: position 26,082,450 of record NC_048418.1, on the reverse strand, counting down.
CATGAAGAAGCCTGGAGTTTGGGTTCACTGTTTGCTAACAAATTGTCAGAGAACTGAAGCAAAAAGTCCTAATTTTAAAATGGGGTGTAGACCTGATGGAGATGCAGAGGTGAGGCGAGCAAGCACTGAATACCAAGCCTGAGCGAGACAGGCTGAAACAGGGAGGCTCTATGTCGCAATAAGCAGGATGATTCCATTTTAAAAGAATAAACAAACCAGTCAGATGTGTTTTACTCTGTGAACCAGAATGCAGTTCCGTGCTCAATCGTCATCTCACAAACTGGTTGAGTTCACAAGACAATCACCAGACTCTTGTTCGGAAGGAACACAGCTCAAAATAACACCAGACCATAAAAGGAGAGAGAGTAGCAAGTCAGTTGTCAAGGTTAATGTATATGTGGACTTAAGTTGGATTGACATGTCAGATGTTTATTTTTTTAAACATACCATTCATGTTGTAAGGTGGAAGTGTACAAGTAAAAGCCAGGGAGGAATGTGTCTATGTGTGTCAGTATGTTAAGGATTAAGAGTGACCGCAAAGTTGAAAAAGATTAGAAAAGAGACTTAAAAATAGTCAAATGATGGAAGTTGTTTTTAAGGCTAATGGAGAGCAATGGGGAAAAAGTGATCTATGAAACTGCTAAAATGTCTTTGCATATCTAAGTCATGTATTCAAACCAAAGAGTCATGTTTAGTGATAGAAATACTAAACATACTATTTGAGTAATAGTAGCATTTCCATGGCTGCATCAGTGGACAAGAAGGGAGACCTTATACTCAATCCTGGTGGAATCAGGATGCCAGTGAAGAGAATGGAGAATGGGTGTGATGTGGTCAGGACCCTTGCAGCACTATTCCAAGTGAAAGCTACGCCTTCAAAATGTGTCTAAATTTAACTTGTATTGTTATATTATGTTGTTTGACCTGTTTGTAACAAAAAAATAAGGCACTCATTATGCAGACATGTATATTTTATCATTTTATGTCTGTCCAGATAAAATACTTTAACTTATCTGGTAGGGCTCATTTAACCAAATGTGGTTAACAAGACAACACGAGTGCTGACTGCACCATTTTAAATGTTCACACATCAATAAAGTTTTCTTTGACAGTCAAATCTACAAGACACATGGGGGAGTAGCTTGACTTTTAATCCTTAGGACAGCTCCTTGTACTGTGTGTGTGTGTGTGCATATATATATATATATATATATATATATATATATATATATATATATATATATATATATATATATATATATATATATATATATATATATATATATATACACATATATACACACACACACGTATATATATATATATATATATATATATATATATGTGCACACGTATATATATATATATATATATGTATATACGTGAGTATATATTTATATATATATATATATACATATATATATTTATATGTCTAATATTCTAGTTTCTTCAAAGTTGCCACGCTTTGCTCTGATTACTGCTTTGCACACTCTTGGCATTCTCTCAATGAGCTTCAAGAGGTCGTCACCTGAAATTATTTCCCAACAGTCTTGAAGGAGTTCCCAGAATGCTCAGCACTTGTTGGCCCTTTTTCCTTCACTCTGCGGTCCAGCTCTCCCCAAACCGTCTGGATTGGGTCCAGGTCCGGTGACTGTGGAGGCGCAGCCCTCCATCACTCTCCTTCTTGGTCAGATACCCCTTACACAGCCTGGAGGGGTGTTTGGGGTCATTGTCCTGTTGGAAAATAAATGATGGCCCAACTAAACGCAAACCGGATGTGATGGCACGTTGGCGGTTGGAACCAAAGATGTCAAATTTGGACTCATCAGACCAAAGCCCAGATTTCCACTGGTATAATGTCCATTCCTTTCTTGGACCAAAACAAATCTCTGCTGCTTGTTGCATACTGCACTACTCAGCAGTGATTTCCTAGCTGCTATTTTACCATGAAGGTTATATTCGCCCAGTCTCCTCTTACCGGTTGTTTTTGAGATGAGTCTGCTGCCAGAACTCTGTCTGGTATTCATCTGCTCTCTAATCTGAGCTGCTGTAATTTGTGATTTCTGAGGCTGGGGACTCAGATTAATATATCCTCAGAAGCGGAGGTGGTCTTCCTTTCCTGGGGGGTCCTCATGTGAGCCAGTTTTGTTCTTCCTTTCGTTCTTCGTGCTTGATGGTTTTTGCGACTTCACTTGGGGACACATTCAAAGGTTTTGCAATTTTAAGGACTGACTGACCTTCTTTTTTTAAAGTAATGATGGCCACTCATTTTTCTTTACTTAGCTGATTGGTTCTTGCCATGATATGAGTTCTAACAGCTGTCCAATAGTGCTGTATCAACCTGACTTCTGCACAACACAACTGATGGTCCCAACTCCATTATTCCACTAATAAACCAGACAAGGCCCACCTGTGAAGGGAAAACCAGTTCAGGTGACTATCTCATGAAGCTCATTGAGAGAACACCAATGGTTTGCAGTGCTATCAAAAAACGAACGGTGGCAACTTTGAAGAAACAAGAATAAAAGACATGTTTTCATATATTATATATATATAATTTCCTTCCTGTTAGACATCCAGGTTTGTCTAACTCCACATCTCCAGATTGTAACACTGGCATTGTAACATTTCTGTTATAAATTTGTAAAGATACTCAAGTGATGTTACTTAAGCTATCTAAATACATGTGATATTTAAAATTGATAAGATTTCATCTTTAATCATCTTATGTGTATGGTAGTCTCCATGGATATAGGAAAATTATGTTTCATGCTCTTGTGTGCAACCCAGTGAAGTAGGCTTCTTTCTTTCTGTGGCCTAGTTAGCACTCTAGATGTAGACCACAGTGGACCACAATGCCATTCTGCTAGAATGACAGGAAGAAAAGGAAGGCAGCGTGGGGGTTTCACAGAACCCATTAAAAATAAAGGCACACAGTTCATAATATTGCTTTCAATGTCGGCACATTTACATAAAATGTAAACACATGCTTATTTTGGCATTATGCACAAAGTATGTGTGTGTGTGCGTGCGTGCGTGCGTGCGTGCGTGCGCAAGCAAGCGACTGAGTGGGTTGGGCATCACTTTAATTATTACTAGTTTCAAGTTTCAATTCTTCCTTTTGATTCCAATTCTTTGATGGGTGGAGTTAAAACGGCTTGCATGCTTGTTTCACAGATAAGAGGATCATTTTAATATATATTTTTTATTATTAATTCATGGTAAAGTAAGTCCATTAAAGTGAGTACTTAGAGATATAGTGTTCCTATCCCACTTACTGTCTTTTTCAAAATAAACTAATCATCATGCATATTTATTATATTTAAGCATCTTATATCAATGATCATATCACTATTTTTAACAACTGCCAAAAATCAACATGCCACAACATGCATTGGCTTTTCATCACAGTCCGTCACTCAGTCCGTTTTGAAAGGTAAGACACGTGGCATTAAGCTTAACTGAACACGAGAAAAGACTAGGCTAGGGGATGTGGGGTCAACTTGCTGGGCCCACTGACCTAAGCCAAACCTTAAATTGGCAAAAAGTATTATTGTACTGTCACTCATAAACTGAACAGATTTGTGAGTAATCGTTTGCCAGCCTGATGTTAACTCGTTGATCAGACAGGATTCAGCTGTGGAGATAAGACGATCGTGAAAGAGTCCATTTGAAGAGTGGGCTCTTGTATTAGCCCTATCAATTTTATTAGGGAATGCAGGTGGTATCTCAATTTAATCCAAGATGTTAGATGGCTTTGAAATGTATGGAATTTGTTTTAAAGGTCATGACATGGTGCTCTTTGGATGCTTTTTATAGGCCTTAGTGGTCCCTAATATTGTATCTGAAGACTCTTTTATATAGACCTTAGTGGTGCCTAATACTGTATTTGAAGTCTCTTTTATATAGACCTGAGTGCTCCCCTAATACTGTATCGGAAGTCTCTTTCCCAAAATTCAGCCCTGGTGCAGAATTACAGCCACTAGAGCCAGTCTTTATGACCTCATAAGGGGCATGATTCCATATGGGCCCATCTGAGCTTTCATTTTCTCAAAGGCAGAGCAGGATACCCAGGGCTCGGTTTAGACCTATCACGATTTCTAGCCACTGGGGGGGAACTCATATTAATGTTAAACAACTCTCATAAAGTGAAATATCCATGCCAAGGGACCTTTAAACTATAGGATTTTGAATCTTGTTCCCCATTTTAAAAACATAACCAAGCGCTCAGGCTTACAGTCCAATCGCAGGGGAATAATTTAAGGAAACTGCAGTTTTCATTGAACTATTAGATGATGATAAGGCTACGAGGTGTGAGACAATTTTTAAGATTTGTTAAGATTAAGATTTGTTATGGTATTGGTCAATCCATGGAAGAAGATGCTATTCATACTACATTCAAGAAAGGCACACAATAACCCAAACTAACAAACTGATCGGGACAGCAGTGAACAAACAAACACACAACAAAAAAGCAACTTGCTAACATTATCAATAGAGACTGAAGAGAGTATAGATAACGTCTAAAGTGCTTATTGACAGCATGTTAAAGCAGTTTTATATTCTAAATGTTTCATACACAGGGATATTTAGCCTATTTTAACCAGCTGTGTCACAGCTTCCTTCAAAGGTTAGTCTATTGTTGTTGTTTTTATAAAAGATAATTATTGTGCAAATTATTATTAAATCAAAGCAGTTGTATATGGTTATTATATCATGGCCAGGAACCAATCAAATGATTGATTTGAGCTACCCGTTTTAATTTTCATATGATCATGTGTGTGTCAGCAAGGACCTGCCTGAGATCTCCCCACCGCCACACAAACTTCTACTTGGTTTATATACGGTATTTTAAAACACAAGTTTGAGTGTTGCTACTGACACAACTAATGCTTCCTTCTTCTAAAACGTCTTACTCAGACTGAAAACTGAAAACACATTTTTGGAGAAAAAGGAACAATTTCACATCTCTGTTTCAGGCTTTTTTTTGTGTAGGCACCAGTATCAAAGTCTATATCTGGTAGGGAGAATGTACTGAGGCAGAGGAAGGAAGACAGCAGTCAGAGAGAAGGAATGCACTGATAAAGAAGGACTGGGGAGCTGGGCAGCGTTCAGGAAGGGGAGAATGCTGTAGTCTGGTAGAACTGTGCAGTGGCCGCAAAGACATCATAACATATATCCATGCAGTATGCATTTGTGCTGTTGCTAAATGCTAAATGATTTCAGTGCAATACAACATCTTTTATTCAGTTTTTTCTTTTACAAGTTGCAAAGCCATTTAAAAAATCACACATTGAGCTTGTTGGCCCTCTTACAATGTACACAAGTAGGTATTGTTTATAGGCACATTTTAATATTTTTGGTGTTTTGTTTTTTTGTTGTAAACTCTGTAAAATGTCTCGATTATTTTTGAAAAATGCTATATTAATGCATTATGATTATTAATCTGTTCTAATATAAAATATTTGAAATTGGATTAACAAAATAACATTTTGCAAAAAAACATATTCTACTATTCCTTAAAAAAACACTTGTTTGAATATATCCGTACATGTCTATTTTTGTCTCTACAGTTAATCATTTACTTCTTTGTGGCATCTTTTTCTTCACCCTTGTTAATAGTTTACTTTAGGCAGTGTCAGCCATATGATAAACCGTCATCAGCAATCCCCCTCGCTTGCTAGAAACTCTGAACGACCAGCTGAGAAAGGGAGCTGAATGTTTATAAGGCAGCGGCCCAGGCCTAAGCGACAATGTGTGAGGCTGACAGCCCCCCTCAATATTCAAATATAAATTCTCAGGATTGAATGTTTTTCAGTTTGAATATGTATTAGAATTTAGAATATATGTTGACAGCCCTAACAGGTACTCACTGGTTTCTTGAGGAAAAAGACAGACAGTGCTCCGATCAAAGGCATGTCCCCCAGCAGAGGTTCCATCACCACTCTCATCGTTCCATGAAGCTGGACAGAGGAAACAAAAACATTACAAATCAGTCACAGTGATGTGTCTACTGTATCCACTTCATTATCACAACAGAAACCTATTCATGTTCATTGTCTTTTTTATTGACTGAAGTGTTCTATTGGACTACATGACTTTAGAAATGGTCCATATGTTAGATTAGGTCATCATGGGGCCTTTTTTCCTGCTGGAAGCCAAGAGGTAAGAGACAGAGCTGTGAGATGAGGAATGTTAACAACCATGACTTTACAAAAGTGTCATAGGTGTTGGCAAACTAGGTGAGAAAAGACAACAACAAAATCTGACATTGGGTCTTATGATTTGGGAGTCGTGTGTAATAACAAAAACAACTGTATTTGTATTGTACTTTTCAAAACCAATTTACAAAGAACTTTACAGTAGAAACCAGGGGGTGGGGAAAATTGATGCATAACAATTGTCTCTAGAATGAGTCAATGCTTGATTCTGATAAGTTAATAATAAATTAAAAGCAATATATATATATATATATATATATATATATATATATATATATATATATATATATATATATATATATATATATATATATATATATACACACACACACATAAAGCCCTAAGCTTGCCCGGTACTTAAACTGAAATGCTGACGTAATAAAATCATTGTGGTGCAAAGAGTCATGAGGAGAGAAGATCTGGGCTTAAATCATTTTAATCAATTATCAACTCTCAAACAGAGACTTAATCCTGGAGCGGGGTGTTTTCATGTTAAACTGAAATTACAGAATTGAATCATTCTTAAAAATAAAAAAGTGAAAGTTTCCCCACAGAGATTTTCATTAATTACACTGCCTTCTCAGTGGCTGCAGTGACTCAAACCTCAGATATGTAGCCTGCCTGTCTGCAGTACCAAACTTGGTCCTAGCTCACTCTAAGTGATCAAATAGCAAAATGTTGCTTATCATAGTGGAAAGATTGAGGACAGCCATTTTTATACCCTGAAGCCTGAAGGGGTTTGCTTCATAAATCATGTGCATCAGATTAATTGTATCACTTATTATTATTTGTGTCAGCATCCATTAAACCCAAGAAATAAGTTCTCTTTTTAGTAAATGACATTAAAAAACAAGAGAGTTAGTTTGCTCTGATACTATATGAAAAGAAAACTCCTAAAACCTTCTTTGAGTGTGACTCATCATTCCTGATAAGCTGTAACACATAAGGCATCTGAACTAATTATTTCATCATCAGTCTATGAAAAGCTGCCTGAGACAACATCAGCTATATAATTTAAGCCATACACAAAGGCAAATATTGACTCTACCTTGTACTCTGAGCCTTTTCTCTATGTAAATCTGTCACACTCTTCTCTCCACTCACATTTTCTCCCTTCCTTTCTCTGCGACAGCAAATATGGCCTGATCTTCTGCCAACAACCAAATGGATAACATCTCCTTTATAAGTACACATGATGTAAAAGTGTTTTGGGCAGGTCAGGAATTAATATGGTGGTCATGGTCAAAGGAATTATTCTAGACACTAGATACAAATAACACTCTTTTTATTCTCTAAAATAATATTAATATGCTTGTTCATGTGGGTCAAGTTTAAATGTTTGGTGAATAATTGCACTATATTGACTTGACTATGCTATATAAAATTGTTTTGTTTACTTTTCTCAATTTTTTATTTTCAACTGCTAGAACAATATCAATCGGTTATTGATCAAATCAATAATTGTGGGCTCTTAACACTGTGGAACTGAGCTTTTAAAACTTAAAACTCAAATACCAGCATATAATGTGTAAGGTGTACACACATTTAATAAAATTTAAAGAGATTGGTGCCATTGTCATCGGTATGATGGAACAATCCAGCTATTTGATTCAGCCCAATTTACGACCATTGCCTCCCTGTTAATGGCTTTTCTTCATTTAGAAAATGTGTGCATCACAAGTTCCACAAACTAATTTGTCCGTCTTCATATTATTTGTCTTGTGCAACCAACAGCCCATCAATAATACAATTGCTTTATTGTTTTTTCATTATACATTCAATGAGATCATTCAGACGCCCTTCCCGGAGACAGTGTTGTATAATGAATAGCAATCTTACATTTGAGAAGCCTAAACAAGAGAATAGTTGAAATATTTGCCTGAAAAACTTGAAACGGACTTGAAATTATGAAACGTCAGAATAGTTGACCATTCATATTCGACTGAAGGTATATTAAGTCAATGGACTAATGAGGCAACATGTTGGAGCTGTTACCATTTGTATTCTTTGCTCTATATGACCCTATCTAACAGAAGTGCATCGTGACATGGCATCAAAGTTACAATTAGCACTTAACTTTGTCCATTCCACACTGCAGTCATACCTGTATACTTTTAATTCCAGCTCTGCAATAGTATTTCTTGATGTCCACATCGATCTCTGTATTCCCGACAAAACTACAAGGAAGAAGAATGCAAAAGGAGGAATAACGTTATAATGTGAAAGCAAGAAAGCAAAGAAGGGAATACATAGATCTAACATACAATTTGTTTTCATGCTTTTCCTTCGTATTCATCTGGAGCAAACAGAGAACATTTTTCATTATTAAAAGGAAAAAGCTGGTTTCATCAGTAGTCGCTCACTGGTGACGACTGAAGACGCAAATCTTTAATGTGTAAATTTAAGAAAGGCTCAGTAAGTTCCTAACACCTGAACATGGTAGTTTTTAAGAAACATTACTCGAACAGTAAATAGTAAATTGTGACATTTCCTGCTTGTTAGTGGGATCAAGTTAATGTTGGTTTTGGTCTTTTAATGGAGATTGTAATTGTTAAGAAAAACATGGAATACCACCAGCCTTGTCCTTTAGGGACCTTTTGGTAAAGCCAAGAGGTATGTAAGGCTTTTATTTATCCTTTTTTAACGACAGCGGTCCAGTTGATAACATATATTCTGCCAGCGAGAACTGTTCAAGATGGGCAGCAAAACAAAAAGCTCCATGTACAAGTACAGACGTAGACAGTAGATAGACATAACACCCCATACCAAAATACAACAGCAGGCATGGTTCTGTAATAAGGTATGTTGACTGTGTACCTTATCTCCAGGTCCATAATGACCTGCCTCTTGTCCACATTCTCTGTGTAAACCTTCACCCCGTTCACTCTCAGCGGCTGCAGAAACACAGATATGACAAAGAGTTGCAAGTGAGCAAATCCCTCTCAGAACTCTGACCAGACTGTGGACTGAAAACATTAAGACCTGCTGTTTATTAGGATGATTTGTCAGCAAAATATAACTCAGTATGCAGTTTAAACAAGAAAAGACAAAGCTTGGGACAAAAAGAAGAGGAATGCTTTTCTTAAAAGAAAAACAGCTTGGAATCACTTTGATGTTGTCCTGTTCTAAAACTGAGATGATGTAATACATTTAGTGATTCATGGAAGTTCAACAGCATATAGGTAGACAAACATAGAAACACAGCAATAGAAGACCTGAAAACCTACACTTTAAAATGAGCTATAAGTAGTTGTATTAATAAGCCGTACTGCCAAGGAGGTTATGTTGTTGGTTTGGTTTGTCCGTTTGCTTGTTGGTCTTCCAGCAGGACAACGGAAGAACTTTTGTCTTGAAAGTTGGTAGAAGGGTGTAAGGGCTGAGGAAGAATTACGGGCCAATACAAACTATTTTTCATTCATTGATTTATTTACGTCCACAAGAGTGGACAAAGATTGTGATCGCTGAAGCCACAAAAAACTGTAACTTTATTATCCTATACTCTTACCCTAACCCTAAAATCAAAGTTGAAAAACTATAAAAAACGATTTTGGTTGGTCTCTGCAACAATGACAACTTTAGTTACACTGTGACAAATAGTTTACAGATTTACATGCGAAAACATACTGGCTCTATACACGCTAAACTGTCTGTGTAGGAATCCTTTCCATGTTGGCAGAATCTTAGAATAACACTCTGAGTCTGTATGTGGCAAAAACTGCACTTTTAATCCTCATGGGATTACATTGCAGCCCGGTTCTAGTCTGCTGATCACAGCGTTATCTCTTGATACTGGCCCAATTGTTGGCACTGTTGTTGGGAACATCTGATTGTTGTTCCTTGAAAACCAAGTTACCCTTTAAGTTATTGCAAAGACAAATTATCCAAATTGTAGTACAGTATTACATATTTCTTTGGTTCCTTTTATTGCTGTTGATTGGAAACTGTGCTTTAAAGAGAGAAGTATAAGATGTGATAGCTCTAGCACAAGTAAAAGCAAATTAGGGTTGTTTATGTGCCAATCTTTCTGTTTGTACTATTTTTGTATATTTTTCTTTATTTGAGAGCCTTAAGTTTATGTGTGAAGAACTTATTTTCGATTTAAACTGCTTCACAAATTAAATACTGAATTTATTAAATTCATCCTGACAGTCTTTGTGTTGTTCTCTGGGCACCTTGTCGCCCATGTCAATCTTGGTGAAGCAGAACGAGCTGAGGTGAGGGTTGGCACCCTTCACAGCCGGCTCGATGGTCTCTCGGAACAGCTTGTCCACAAACTGGCAGATAAACGGCCACATCTGCTTCACCGTCTGAGAGCGCGCGCGCGAGAGAGAGAGAGAGAGAGAGAGAGAGAGAGAGAGAGAGAGAGAGAGAGAGAGAGAGAGAGAGAGAGAGAGAGAATAAGATTAATATGTTGACCACATCTTATAGTAGATGCCAGGCTGGAGCTAAGACCAGATTTAGGTGACACATTCTTGGGAACAATGTTACAGTAGTTGTCGAGGCACATGCATGGCAACCATTGGAGAAGGCTGTTTTTATTGCATACCAGTGAAAATTCAAGCATATAACAATCAAACTATAAAAGACTCCACTCCGCCCCACCCCAAAGGAAAATAAACAGGAAAAATGTAAAAATAAAAAAGAGAACTGGGTAATGACTAGGGATGAGCGAGTACAGCATTATCTGTATCTGTATCTGTATCTGTTTACCACATGGATTATCTGTATCCGTATCCGTACTCGGACTGGGCGGGGCCTAAACCAGAGGTGGTCAGATTTAACCCGGAAGTGGGTCTGGTTGTCTTGAAATGTGCAGGGCTTTAACTGGTATGTTATTTTAAGCATGCAAATGGTATGAGTTGATCAGAAATTGTTATATTTATTGCTGATTTGAAAACTATTTACATGAAAGCATCGAGCTTCAGATCAATGGTGTTGTCATGGTAACAAACAAACTATATACAGAACGTTTTGCAACAATCAATACAACACATGCAGTTGCAATTATGAAGTAAAATGTAATGAACAAGAGTTTTCATACTCAATATAACTTTATTTTTTTAAATACGTACGGAAGCACGGATATTGACTCATATAGTACTCATACTTGTACTCGGCAAAAGTGCTTTATCCGTACCGGATACTCGTTTCAGCCGGGTACTCAGATCACCCCTAGTAATGACATTTTATAACCATACAGAGCTTAGCAGCACATGGTTAAGGAGGTATCGCCAGTTAGGGACATATCGTCGTCATGTTTCCAGAGTTTCATCGACTTCACGGTCCTCCAAGAATGCATGATCTATTTGAATTTGGCTGAGTACTTTTTCATTGTGTATGATAACTTTTCAAGGATTAGACATGCTGATAATTATTTTAATGCAACTAAGAATGCAGAGTGTAGGATTTTAAGAAACTGGGTTTAAGGTTGCTACGCAGGAATGATCTAGAGGGTTGGAGACACTACAGATTTATGTTGAAATATATTAATGTGTTTCGAATGAGAAACAATACAGTGACCAGTAAGCTGCATTATCATTTGACAGACACCAGAGATGGGAAATACTTCGTTACTGTACTCAAGTACATTTTTCAGATATTTTTACTTTACTATTTTTTTTTTTTATGACTTTTTACTTTTACTCCTTACATTTTAACATGAGTATCGGTACCTTCTACTCCTTACATTTTACAAAATTGTCTCGTTACTTTAGTTGAATAAAAAAAACTAAAGTAAAAGTGAGAGAAAAGAAAAAGAAATAACTGCGGTGCACGCATCCTCGGGCTGGGACCCCTAACTAGCTGTCCAGAGGATAATCAGCTGAGATTGTGTGTGTGTGTCTTTGAGAACTGGAAGTCTTATAACTGATGTTGTCAGTTCCTTTAAGCCTGTTGTTGTGTTGGTCTATAGTTCTTGCACATTTAAAAGTTAGCTTGTTTGTGTTCTTCACCTGTTAGCTAGGTTACACCTGATCAATGTGCCACAGTTGCACACTGGAAGTGTGAGGGCTTTAAATTCAGAGTGTTTTCCTCCCCTGTCTATCATCTGCTGGTCAGTAACCCAGGAAGTGAAATCTTTACGCCTGAGAGACCAGACAACATGAATGTGTGTTGAGCAAACAGCCAGGAATGTTCACCAATTATTCTCTTTTAGGGGTGTGGTTTGTCAGCTGTTTGGGGGGGTATGTTTTCAGTGGTGGGGGAATCCTGGCACTCGGGGAAACCCCACACAGACATGGGAAGATCATGCCAACAAAATGGCCCAGGATGACCAGGATCTGGCCATTGAGCCGCCCATCTTCTTGGCTCCTTATAAGTGACCAGGTTAGCTCAGTTGGTAGAGCAGGCGCACATATGTGGAGGTTTGCTTCTCAACACAGCGGCCGCAGGTTCGATCTCTGGGAATGATTGTAAAGTTTTATAAAGAATATGTTTAGGGCATCTCCTCTCTAACTGGGACATTAAGGGACTGATTGGTGGCATTACTGTGGGCAAAGTCCACACACTTAATATTTGATGTAATGTTTACTTTTGCAAGGTGCAAATGTTCAACCAGAACAAGTTCCTTCCTGGGACTATTTAGCAGAGGCACCGTCACTCTGTCCCAGGACTATTGGGATTGGCTTCAGAAACGTAAACAACACCGTTTTTTCTGTCCCAGAATGTATGTGGTGTAGCCAGACCTTACTCCACAGCACTGTGGAGATAGGTCTGGCAATGTGAGACTACCAACAAACTGACACTAGTCCCATCTATCAAAGAGACAGATGCAACACAAACACAAATTTGTATTACTCAAAAACACACACATTCCTTTTTTAATTTTACCTAGAAATACTTTCACATTTTTAAAAGTTGTTAATGGTTGCAAGAAGTCCCTGACTATCGTAGTTTGTTGTAAAGGAGTACAGTAAAGTAAAAATGGGTACAGAACGTATGACCTGTGTTTAATCACTTTATTTAGCTGTCATAGTGTGCATCAGTTTTTGCACCTTTTTGGTTATATTTTGTTCATTGGCTTCTATATATTTGCACTCTTTACCACTTTGCATTGTATTCCCTCAGGATGAAATAAATAGGATTTTATTTTATCTTATCGCAACTAAATCTAATAAATTAAACAATGGTTGGAGGGCTTGTGTAAAAAAGAAGGTAACTGCAGGATTTAAAGTAAACACTGAAAAAAGAATACTTTACAAACTAAAACAATATCACAATGAACATTTAACCAAGCTAAAAAAAGAAAGACAATACTTTAAAGCCATCACGGTTGCTCACTGTACTTTATCCTCAGCTGGAGAGCAGAATAAAATGACAGTCAGCTGGAGTTACCCCCCTCACAGAACTACATAGATGAGCATCTTTCTTATTGCCCGTTTAAAACAGTCTGTTTGGCGGTGTAAACAAACGATGAGTCCAAAACAAACCACTATGCACTTGGTGGATACTAAAAGCTATGTTCCCGTCCATCTACATCCATTACCTTCTCACTGGAAGTCCACCTGAACATTTACAGTAAGTGTGTTTCCACTTCTCTCCATACATCTCCCGGTCACTCTCTATATCTCCCTCTTTCTATCTCTGGTAGAAGAGACACACAGAGCTCCAGATTCAGATCCTATGTATATACCACTACCTGTGGGCCTCTGCTAGCTAACAGGTTTCCAGCACAAAGGTTTCATGCACAAATAGAGATGTCAGAGCACCTGGCAGTGACCAGGTGGTTAATTGGTTAGCGGAAAGAGATACAGTGTGTGTGTGTTTGTGTGTTTGTGTGTTTGTGTGTGTGTGTGTGTGTGTGTACCTTATTCAGCCACTCCACTCTCTCCACATCTGGATAATGGACCTGAAATAAGAATTAGAAAGGCAAGATTAAAAAGAGAATGGTGATCTATAAATAAATGAATTGATACTATAAATAAAATTGAATTGAATTGAATTGAATTGATCTGAATCCATATAGAATCCCTATAAATGCAATCAATAGGTCTAGGTCAAATTAGGTTACATTTATTTTGCTTTGTTTTTATATTTTTTCCTGTGATGTGCATCATGGTCTTATATACGATGGAGCATTAGGGCCACATCAAGGGGAAAAAAATCAAGGAGAAAGATTTATTTTGTATTTCAAGAATAAAGTCGAAATGACGAGAATAACGTCAACGTGACAAGAATAACGTCAACATGACCAGAATAAAGTCAACATGACGAGAATAACGTCAACATGACGAGAATAACGTCAACATGACGAGAATAACATCAACATGACGAGAATAACGTCAACATGACAAGAATATCGTCAACATGACGAGAATAACCTCAACATGACGAGAAAAACGTCAACATGACGAGATTAACGTCAACGTGACGAGAATAACGTCAACATGACACCACTTTATTCTTGTCGTGTTGACTTTATTCTTGAAAAAGTATTGCCACTTTATTCTCGTCATGTTGACTTTAGTATCGACATTTTGACTTTTTTGACTCAAAATGCAAAATAAATGAACAAAAGTGTCCTCATTTTTTTGTTTTTTTGATCTGGCCCTAATACTCTATTGTACTTGTGTGGCTCTAGTGAGGTGCTGCTGTTTGCTAAAATTACTAAAATCTACACTGTCAATGTTTTTAGCCAGCTGCAGCTAATTTTGTAACTGACTAAATACAAGCTGTATTTTGAGTGTCCCAAACTTTATTCAAATGCCCAGACTTTCCCTTCATGTAAAACACTATTAAAAAGCCCAATGGCCTCATAATTCAAAGAGCAATGGAGTGAATATACTGTATGTTGTACATGGGGGATTTTACAATGAAGGCAAACTGAGTACAGACTATTTACCGGAGATCAGGAAAAATAGTGTTGTCCTTGATATCACTATGCATCATACTTTCCTTTATTGAGATGACATATCAAGAATAAATAATGTAAAACAACATAATAATAGGTCATTTTCCAGCCCATTCATATCAGTGTACCATAGCTAAACCTAATATCTGTAGAACCAAGTACAACTGAACTATCCATCCATCCATCCATCTTCTTCCGCTTATTCGGTCAATTGATAATTGAACTAATATCTAATAAAGGTGAACATTTCCGATAAAGCTTTAATTACAACAGGTTATTTATGACAGGTTCAACACATTCCATCCATTGTTATGACACAGTATTATGTATCTCTCTCTATCAAATGTCAGTTGTATTTGGCAGAGCACCCTGCCCTGTTGACAACACTGCAACAATCACCAACACTCAGACACTTGGCAGTCATAACTCCTTTTTGGAGATTACAAAGAACCTTCCAAAAATTGTTTGGTTGTTCTTTTTAGGAAAAACTTTTCCACAACACAATCACATTGGCTTGATGTTTTATTTTAGATTTGAAAATCACCCAAAACTAAAAATGTTTTGTCACGCACAATCTCTAGACTGACACGACTAAGAGTCTACAGCCATGCTGGTAGCTGTAAGCAAAATGCTAACAATGACTACCTGAGAGGGGCAAAGTCTACAATTGGACAGGATGTTGGTGCATCTGCATCCAAGCTGCTGTAGAGGACTGGGAGTTGACTTTACCTGTTACATTTTACCCAAATAAACTCAAATTGAGTACATGTGAATGTACTCAAAGTAATTTCTAGAGAGGCTTTAAGAGAAGCTTTTGTCTCTAAATACATAGGTAAATTAATAAATAGTTTATGTAGGAGTCCTTCCTCATTTCACTGTTTTGCATTTAATGGGACAAACGATATATTTACTAATTTTGATTTAGTGCTGTTTGAATAATGTCTGAGATACCATTTTTATTATAGGGACATCGCATTCATCATAAATAGCAACAAAGCAAGGGGATGAAGGTATATAATTAATGTCCAACTTGAGTCTGAAGAATGCACAGGGCATCATAAATACACAACTACCCAAGCCACCCTTGAGGAAACTTACAGGGCTCAATACTTGCATCAGGCCAAAAGCATCACACGAGACTTCTCCCACCCAGCCAATCCCCTTTTCATCCTGCTGCCCCTCTGGGACGGTACAGGCCCACAAAGTCCCGCACATCCAGGCTTATGAACAGTTTTTACACATGCGCCACAAAAGAACTGAACACTAACAAATAATGGTGCAATAGCAGCCTTTCTGCAAATACAAATGTGCAATATCAGATTTTTTTTTGATTGTATTTACTATGTTTATTGTTTTTATTCTGTGTCGTTTGCCTTCATAAGGGTACAGTTAGTTTATATGTGTACCACTGAGGGTGAGTTGCATAAACATTTAGTTGAACAGCTGTTGTCCAATGACAATAAAACGTATTCTATTCTAGAAGTCAAAGTTACTGGAATGTAGCCAAACATATAAATGGCACACACATTGTGGGTTGTCCGTTTATACTGTGAACACTGCAAGTATTTTCAAAGTTGAATGTAGAAAAACTGCAACAGAGGATCTGCGGTTGTGATCTGATAGAACGTAGCAGCTAAGACAGGAGATGGGGACAGAATGTAGCAGCTCAGACAGGAGATGGGGAAAGAACGTAGCAGCTCAGAGAGGAGATAGAGACAGAACGTAGCAGCTCAGACAGGAGAAGGGGACAGAATGTAGCAGCTCAGAGAGGAGATGGAGACAGAATGTAGCAGCTCAGAGAGGAGATGGAGACAGAATGTAGCTGGTCAGACAGGATATGGGGACAGAACGTAGCAGCTCAGAGAGGAGATGGGGACAGAATGTAGCAGCTCAGAGAGGAGATGGAGACAAAATGTAGCAGCTCAGACAAGAGATGGGGACAGAACGTAGCAGCTCAGAGAGGAGATGGAGACAGAACTTAGCAGCTCAGACAGGAGATGGAGACAGAATGTAGCAGCTCATACAGGAGATGGGGACAGAACGTAGAAGCTCAGAGAGGAGATGGAGATAGAATGTAGCAGCTCAGACAGGAGAAGGGGACAGAATGTAGCAGCTCAGACAGGAGAAGGGGACAGAATGTAGCAGGTCAGACAGGAGAAGGGGACAGAATGTATCAGCTCAGACGGTGAAGGGGACAGAATGTATCAGCTCAGATGGAGAAGGGGACAGAATGTAGCAGCTCAGACAGGAGATGGAGACAGAACGTAGCAGCTCAGACAGGAGAAGGTTTATTCTATTCTGTAGCCCTATTACCTGTCATGGCTTGTACTGCCTCGTTATCTTCAATAAGTGTTCTGCTAAGTTGTGGAAATTTAGCCTGAGTTACAACGTGACATTTATTTGAAGAGAGAGATATTATCACCTTGATAATATTTCTGTTTTTGCATAGCTGATAGATGTGCAGATTGTTAATAATACTTGATTAGCCATGTGTTGATACTCAGGTTGTGTTTGCTGGCAACGTGCAATCACCAGTAAACAGAGCAGCCTGTGGAGCCACGTGCTTAGCTATTAAAGGTGTATTACAATGTTTGCTCCGTTATGGATATGCGCGCTGTAATAGGTTTGACTAATTATCAGTTTGTGTTACTGAGCAATATGTTACATGTTAATTATTACAGAGAAATTAATTTTAAACATTTAGTTTTGGTGAAAAATGTACACAATAAGTCAGATGCTTATCAATGTGCATTGTTATTTGCAAATGTTTCAGAACCATATCCAACTTGTTAACCACGTAACGTCAAATAAAACTTCATACTTCATGTTGGAGTCGTGAATAAATCTTCCTGGGTCCCAAAGTCAGATACCTCTGGTCCAAGTTCTTACTGGACATCTTACAGCAGGCCAGTGTTTCAGACAGGGGCGGATTGGCCATCTGGCAATTCTGGCAAATGCCAGAAGGTCTGGATTTTCTTTTCTCTTTTTATGTGTGCCGGTCATATGTCTTTTTTTTTTTTTTTATATATACAATCAAGTTGTCTTTACTGGCCAACATACAAGAATGATTGATTTTTAGTCACTTGCAAATTTTCACTATGGTTATAATAATAATTATAATAATAAAAAATATTAAGAATTTGGCCAGTTGGCAAACGGCCAGCCTGGTCCCGAGGTGGACTGAGCTAATGACTGAGTTTTAGCTGCCGTCTGTCCGTGCAGCCGTCTGATGGCATCAGTATTAAATGGAAACAGTTTCCTTACCGGTTAAAAATGTCTCGTTGTTGCGTCACACAGTAGTCAAATTCAGTGTTTTGGTACAGCTGGTTTTACCGCCTCATGAGAAGTGTAGGCGTATAGGAGGACATATGAGGACCCTGAACAAGCAGCGTCCTTCTGCTCCGTCTTTCTGCTGTGCCCCACTCACGTAGACGTTAGTTTTACACCATGTAGTTTAAACTGCAATTAATCTACGGTTCACATGTATGTATGTACTGTGGTGGTCTGTTGCACTGTGGGACATATTCAACATCACTGATCATCTTTGATCTATAGAATGTAGAAAACATTACACTGCAGAACATTTTGTATCCATAACATGATTGTGTTATCGTACAATTTAGCAGTAAAAGCAGTAGCCTATGTACATCAAACCTACATTTTTTAAGTCTTTTGCCCTCACAATTGTATGGGTGAGTACCCCCAGGACCCCCAGAACCCCCCTGCTTTATGTGTTCCACCAAAGGCCAATTCTGAGCAAAGAAAAACTATGACGTATAATCACAGGCAGTCATAAAAACATATTCGAATTGCAAGTTAGTTAGAGAGCTAGAACAGATGAAAAGATGGAGAACCAGACAGACAATGTGTACAGGGTCAACAGAGAGAAACAGATTGACAGAGACAACAAAGACCAAACTACAGCAATATAACACTGTTACACTTTTTGAAAAACTATTTCAGCTTGTGTAGGCCTTTCAAAGCTTACTTAACATACTGAACACACTTTTAAAATACCATTATTGTACCGAAAACCGTGATCATTTTGGTCAGTATAACCATGAGGTTTTTTTTAAGGCACCAATAATCTTCTCAGTCATGTACTATTGAGATAACTACCTTGATTAAAAGCAACATGCTCCACCTATTATTAACTCTATGGTGTAGAAATTACATGTGCTATAATTGATCAGGTAAAAATAGTATTATTATCATGTTACAAATGACTGTCAAATGAGACTAATTGGCTAAACAAAACATTTGGGCTCCTACCTACTAGCAAGTACCGGGGCCCTGAGTAAGCATGTTATAAGCTAACGGAGCTGGTGAAGCTAAAGGCCCTGACACACCAACTCGACGGCCAAACGCCGTAGGACTGACCGCCTCCCCGAGTTGGTAAAAAAAAAAAGTCCTCGGAACACACCGAAGCGATGCGTGCATTCTGCGTGTAAGTAAGGCGTATTACAGCAGGTGGCACTAATATGTACTGTCCCCCAAAAAGTTTTAAACGGTAGCTGATTAGACAAACACGTCACATGGGTCTGGGATCTCCATAAATTCAAAGCCAGACTGTCATCTCGGCTCATTCGGAATAAAATCTAATATTTTACTAAAATAGTTCACCGACACATGTTTCTGGAAACATTTTAAAGAGAAAGAAGCCGTGCAGTTGCTGAATCTGTCTTCATTTCAGATCCACAAAGGTCAGTTTGAAAGATCTTCCTCAGTATTTGAGAGACTCTAGTCACGCTCATCCCACTCATCATTTCCGGGTTAGCTCTTCTCCAATCAGATGGGTCATTGAGTCCGACTGCCCACCACCCCATTCAACATGTCAAATCGGCCATAATGACGGCCTACGGCGGCATGGAACACACGGAACAGGGTGAACTCAGCGACCGTGCCGGACTGTCCAACAGTCAGAAAATATTAGGCCAACACAAACACGGACTGAAAAGGAATAAAAACCGAGTTTTAAATGGAAGGAGGACATAATGTAATTTACTGACGTACAACCACATCGCTGATTTTAAAGTAATATTATGAGTGAAACAGACATAATCTTACATACCTAAGGGCTAATTTGGGTACGGGTTAGAATTATTTACAACCCGGTAAAGGTGTCCATCTGTTGAAAGACTGACCGAGGTTGGCTCGCCGTCGACCTATGCTTTTTAGCTTTTAGTTCTTGGTTTAATTTTCTTCTTTTACTGTATGTGATGGCCTTGCCACCGTTTTAACCATACGATAACTTGTGAAATAACATTTACATTTACATTTACAACAATACAATTAGGTCTATTTAAAGAAATCTCTGCCGCCTTTTACCTGGCTGGACAGGTTTTCCCGGTGTAAGAAAGAAATCTGTGACCCATCAGAATGTGTGACTTTAATAAAATGTTTTAGGAAAAATTGGACATGGGCAAAGGCATAGACTTAAACTATATCAAAATACTGTTCTTTTCACAGTTAGGCCTGTTTGCTGTTACATGTCATTTATGATCATTAGATGAAAAATTAAACCGTTTCAGAAACATTGAAAAGTTACATAGAGTCACTTTAACTACTTAGTATACATGATAATAATAAAAATTAAAAGGGTAGGTGTAATAAGATAAGGCTTCAGCCTACACCTTCTTGCTCCATTTTGTATCTTTTTTCTTTTTTTTGTTATTTGAGTGAAAGAAAAACATTAGCGTTATGTTTATGTACTGTTCATTACAAGTGTATTAAATGTTGTAAGTTACCTATGACAAAAATAAAAAAAAGTAGAGGACATACTTCATTATTCCCCAAGAGGAAATTACATTTTACACATGCAGGCCAAAAGTGCCCAGGACCTATACATGCACCAATGGAGAGATGTCAGAGTGTGGGGGGGGGGCTGTCCATGGACAGGTGCCCCAAGCAGTTGCTCAAGCGCACATCAGCAGTGCTTGGCGTGAACCGGCACCTCTCTAGCTATTAGTCCACGCTCCGTACTTGGTAGATACTGGTTACTTAAATCCAGCAATAATTTTGGCTGCAAAAGACGAAGAATTGAAAGCTTAAACCTTTCCCTGTTTCAAAGCTTGGCCAGTGGGCGAGACTCACAGCCCAACTATGTCACAGCTGTTTGGAAATCCTAACCTCCCTTTCCAGCCACACCCGGAATACAATGTCAGTGTAAGAGAGGGGTGTGGAGAGCATTAATAAGTATGTTGGTGTAGCTGGAATGTATTAGTTCAAATTGTAACTGACAAAATAAATGTATGTCCTATCACTGTATGCTGCTGACAAGAAATCCACCTCCGCTCAACAACAAAAACAACCAGGAAACCTGATCAATCAGTTTCTTCTCAAACTGCAGAAAGCCTTAAAAGATGCAGAAACAGGAGAGTTATATGACAAGATGCTTATGTCTATATTCTCTGAGGCTCAGAGAAAGAGAGACATCGTGGATGTAAGGAGGAAAGTCTACAAACAGGAGAGAGATAAGTTAAGTAATACTGAGCGCTCAGTTTAGCTGACAGTAGAAATTCAGAACCAGACTTGATTTTGAAATTCAATAGATTTTGATTGTAGCTTGCAATAGTGATTCTGTAGTTAGCTACATCTGCTCCATGCATACAGTGAGGCTCAAAATTAGTATTAATGCGGATAAAGAAGGCAAAAAAGAGGGAAAAATCTCCAAAAGGAATCAAATGACAGATTAGACATTCTTATAATATGTCACAAAAAGTTTGATTTTATTTACATCATTTACACTTTCAAAATAATAGAAACTAAAAAAATGGCGTCTGCAAACGTTTGGGCCCCCAAACTTCTAAGCAGTCTAGAAAAATGAAATTGAAAATAGTTGACGCTCACAAAGCAGGAGAAGGCTAGAAGAAGATAGCAAAGCGTTTTCAGATGCCAATATCCAATATACCCATAATGATCCTAAACATACCTCAAAATTCACGCTGGATTACATCAAGAGGCATGAACTGAAGGTTTTGCCATGGCCTTCACAATCTCTTGTCCTCAACATAACTGAAAATCTATGGATAGACCTTAAAAAGGCGTGCCAGACAGCCCAGAAATCTCTAATAACTGGAAGACTTCTGGAAAGAAGAATGGAAAGCTGAGACTCTTGTAGATTAAATGAGAACAAATGTGTGACCCAGACAAAATCTGCAGATATTTTTTTGGCCAAGATTTCAGCGGTGATCAAGATTGAAAATCTGCTGAATTTAGCAGACTGTTGTTCTGCTTGGGGTGAATATTTGAATATTTATTTATTTTCTTAAATTTTGGGGAAATTCTGTAGAAGTCTGCGTCCACAGAACGGGTTTAACCAGGCTAAATAATACCACGTTAGACAGCAGGTAACATCAACTTTAGCTACAGTAGGAACTGGATTAACCAGGCTAACTAATAACAAGTTACACAGCAGGTTGTGTTAACTTTAGCTACAGTAGGAACTGGATTAAAAAGGCTAACTAATAACTGTGTCCCTCCGTGTTGCTAGGGGGCCGTTTGTGGGTGAATGGGGGCGGGTCTGTGTCTCTCAATGTTGCTGGGGGCCGTTTGTGAGTGAATAGGTCTGGGGGGGGGGGGGGGGGGGGGGGGGGGGGGTGCTGTGCGTAGAGTAACAGATCCAAACACAGGCATGGCTTTACATAAGTAATGGGTCACACATGTAAAAAAAAAAAAAAAGAAAAAAAAAAAAAAAGAAAGAGCATTCTATGAAGGGTACAACGCATTTAATATATAAATATATATATATATATATATATATACACACACACATACACACACACACACACACTACTGTACAACTACTAGAACTGTCGGGTCCTTGTAAATTCTGTAGTGTGGTTATCTGTAAAGTGTCTTGAGATAACTGTTGAGATAACTTGTTATCTCAACAGATAACAAGTTATCTCTGTTAAAATTGAATTATATATATATAGAAAGTATCGCTCGATCTCGCAAATTTGATTGTGGCAAGCAGAAATGAAGAGGTGATCGTGATTCAAATTCTATCAATTGTGCAGCCCTAGGTTGAAAGCAGAATAGAATAGCAGCACAGCAACATTGTTTTCATTCTCGGCTGTGGAGCAGAGCCATGCCCTTTGGCTGATCAAAAGAACAGGAAAGCCCCACCCATGCCGTGTCACACCAGTACACAGAGACAGAAAATGAAATGAAGGTGAAGAAAAATAGAAAGAATGGCAGAGAGAAACAGTTATGCTGTGGTCGTAGTAACTTTTAATGTGTGTCTTTTTAAAGGCTTTTTCTAACCAGGTTGTTTAAACATTATCTGAGCTAAGTTTGACTGAACACTTACAGCCCCACCCAGTTTCATATTCATAGTTACAGACATCCACACCTACAAACTACCCACTACAGCCCTCTAACTCAAACACTGCCATTTATCTGAAGGCTACCAGACCTACATACAAAGAACTCCATATTTCAGCTGTGATACTCTTCTGTAGTTTAGTGAAACACTAAACCAATATGCAGACCTTAGTTTAATAGATATATTTTGACAATGAGAGTCGTAGGTCTACTCGCTAGCTTTTTGTAATCATTAAATTAAACATAAATTGCAATTAAACAGTCAATTATCAATTTCTTTGTTTAGTTTTCTTTCACTATAAATAAAATACCTTTGAAACCACTTAAATACATTACTTTATACCATGGTAGCAGTATACTTGTGGTGGTGGGGCGTGATGGCTGGTTTTGGTAATAAACTAGTCAAATAAAGGTTTATGAACTAGTTCTTAAAAACAATGACTACAGCATTAATGGAAAGACAAAAAAGAAATGACTATTTACATAAACAAACTAGACTAGAAGGTGATACCAATGAAGTGTAACTTATAATGTGCTTTGCCAATTAAATATGATTACCCAGAGCCAAATGTGATGCAATATTAACAACTTAACCTTAAAACCATCCTATGATCCATAGAGAAAGGTAATAAAAATCTCAACACATAACATATGCATTTATTTTGGATTTTATTTTCCTAGCCGGGTCTCAATCCACCTGGAGAGGGTGCCAAAATAGAACCTATGAATTGGAAACGCTGGGTACTCGTTGTTTTTAGGGGTTCAAGCCCGAGGGGGCTGGGAACTCGCGTATGTAAGGCTCCGGTTCCAAGTACCAGTGGAGCTGGAAACTATTGAAATCACATTCTTCCGTCTTCTTATTTCTATTTCTCCCATAGCTAATAGTGTGGCTATAGCCTAAACCGTACATGGAGGGGCGGTGACATTTTTAGGACTGGTCCAGATCCCTGCAGGGACCTCAGACACCAACATTGACACTCTTCTGCCAATAGGTGGCGCTATAGCAGAAGAGAACGCATGTGGCCCTATAACTCTTAAACCAGATTTAAAAAATATTCATATCCACGTATTCCCTAAATTCAGCTTAATTTCCTGATTTAGGCCACGCCCATTTCATTTATGAGGCCATGCCTTAAATGGTGTATTGATTGGTAAAAGTAAGATGTGGCCTATTGGGCCCACATTTGGAGTCACATGTTTCACTACAGTGGGCAACTTCAAATTTAAATGGTACATGTAGCATATCTCGGCCAAAGTAAATGCTATCAATGCAAAACTTGAGGTTATTGTTTTCCATGCCAGTCCGAGACTCCGTACCACATTTGGCTATGATCGGCCATTAGGAGGCACTATAATCAACATTAACGCATTTTTGACAATAACTCCATTCCTGTAAATGGGAAACGTCAGTTGCACTTCCTCTGCTCCATCAATTGATACCATCATTAAACTTGCAATTCATGTTTTTCATGCCGCTTTAATGCTCCACATTTGGACCACATTTTGTGAAGATCTGCCATTAGTAGTTATAATCAATGTAGATGCATTTTGGCCTATGACTCAATAAATGTAAATGTGCAAATTGTAGAGCCCGACTGATTTTCACAGATTTTTAAGGCTGATACCGATACGAATATTTGGTTATATAAAAATCCAACATGCCAATATATCGATCGATATTTATTTAAAAAATAAATCCAGTGTTACAAAGCACAAACAGATTTCCCTAACATTAGTTATTTGTAGTTTGTATTTATTTATGAGTTCTCACTAAAATAATATGATAACAATTTGTTGTATTGTCTCAACAGAACAGGGGAGTTTCAAAATATATTTAATAAAATGTAAAAAAGTACAATCTTAAGATATGAAACTCAAAGTCCTTTAAACAAAAACACACTAATACAAAAATAATCAGAGTTGCCAACAGGGAAATTATAGAGCATCCTCTGGTGGACGGACTATGCAACGCCATCACTAACAGGGACGTTGTAGAGTGTCCTCTGGTGGACACACTATGCAACGCCATCACTAACAGGGACGTTGTAGAGCGTCCTCTGGTGGACAGACTATGTA
>NC_048418.1:26026234-26056877 GCF_013103735.1 Etheostoma cragini | reverse complement strand
TATATATATCCACCAGAGGAGGCTTCACGTCCCAAAATGTCTCCCAAAACGTAATATAGATATATCATTATGTCATTTTTTTGTGATATGTTATATTACAATAGTACAGTCTCTAAATTGTAATGTGTTCCACTGCTTTTGCATTGCTTTTGAGTTACTTTCACCAAATAACAATGAAGGTTTGACTTGGCATGGAGCATGGGAATTTCAACTTTGGATCAATAAATTCTCCTCTTTATCATCTTTATAACATCATAGATTATTCATAATATTTAATATAAATAATACAAATAGGTAAAGTTACTACAGCTATAAAAATACATAAGTAAAACTTACAACAGGTAAGTAAGAGAAAATGAAAATACTCAATTAAAAGTACCTTACAGTTGTTTAGGAGTTATGATGCTGTGTTGAAGCGAGGTGCTGTCCTATCTGCGTCCCAACAGGGGACCGTACGTACAGCATCTGTTTCCTAATAGGTGGCCGTAAAGACAACATATGTGTCCCAACGGGACAGAACGGACAGCATCTGTGTCCAACAAGAGACAGAACGGACAACATCTGTGTCCAACAGGATTTTGTCCGTTCTGTTCCCTGTTGGACCCAGATGTTGTCTGTTCTGTTCCCTGTTGGACCCAGATGTTGTCTGTTCTGTCCCCTGTTGGACACAGATGTTGTCTGTTCTGTCCCCTGTTGGATACAGATGGTGTCAATTCTGTCCCCTGTTGGACACAGATGTTGTCCGTTCTGTTCCCTGTTGGACCCAGATGTTGTCTGTTCTGTCCCCTGTTGGACACAGATGTCTGTTCTGTCCACTGTTGGGACACAGATGTCGGTTCTGTCCCCTGTTGGGACACAGATGTTCTCTGTTCTGTTCCCTGTTGGACCCAGATGTTGTCTGTTCTGTCTCCTGTTGGACACAGATGTTGTCCGTTCTGTCTCCTGTTGGACACAGATGTTGTCCGTTCTTTCACCTTTTGCGACACAGATGTTGTCCGTTCTGTCTCCTGTTGGACACAGATGTTGTCCGTTCTTTCACCTTTGGGGACACAGATGTTGTCTGTTCTTTCACCTTTTGGGACACAGATGTTGTCTGTTCTGTCCCCTGTTGGACACAGATGTTGTCCGTTCTGTCTCCTGTTGGACACAGATGTTGTCCGTTCTGTCTCCTGTTGGACACAGATGTTGTCCGTTCTGTCCCGTTGGGACACATATGTTGTCTCTACGGCCACCTATTAGGAAACAGATGCTGTACGTACGGTCCCCTGTTTGGACGCAGATAGGACAGCACCTCGCTTCAACACAGCATCATAACTCCTAAAATAATGTCCATCTTGCAAATGTCCAGTATCTGCAGTCACCGTAACCATCGAATACAGCAACAGGAAATAACACTCAGCTTTTTTTTCCTCTGAAGAATGTTTCGAGGTGAAGTTGCGTTAAAATGCGTTGTAACTCACGTTACTGAAATTATAACGAGTATAACATTACCAAAATGTAATTAGCAATGCGTTTTTTTACTGCAAAAATGAATACATTACTGTAATTGAGTCACTTTTGTAACACATTACTCCAACACTGTTCAACAAGCATTTTGTTGTACTTTAGCAGAATATTGAAAGCAGCAGAACTGCAGAACTGAGTACATTTTAACATCTGTTTATTTATCAAAAGTAATACAATTATTGCGCCATTTTACAACGGCATCACATGCAGCCCTAGCAATTAGGATGTTGCTATCCCGGTTTTACTGAGATAAAAGTATAAGTACATATGAAGAAACTGAGGAAAATCAGTAAGAGACTAACTTTAGTTACATTTTAACACCAGCAATGAATTATAGTGAGTTATCCCTATCAACCACTTTGGCAGTGAATGTGGACATCCTATACTTGATGCTGGCTGATTACACCCAAGAGTGGGGTGAAGCTTGAAAATACAAAGCGAAATGTGGCTGTTATATGGATGTTATAATGCTGGGGGACTTACCCATGGTGGTAACTCTGAAGTAGGCACACTTTGCCTAACTGATTTTTCTTCATGCTCCAGGAATGATAAGGCACGGTTTATCCTGTAGTCCTTACTGCCATGGTTTTTCCTCCAGTAGAACAACACCGCTAGTCCAATCAGAACCCAACTAAAGCTAAACTCAAAGTATCCTAAGACGTAGATCGGGAAGATGATAGCAAACGTCTTGCCAAATTTCATCCACATTTGGGTCACATCTGTCAGAGACGAGTGGGACTCTTCATCCAGCTCTACTGGGGACAGAGGTGGGTCTATGGTGGAGCTCACCGGAATGCTGGCCGCAGCGGGTCCGTTTGTCCTGACATCTGGTCCAGACGAACTCTCCATCCTGTCACTCATTTCTCCACTGGTAAGACATTTTTACAGACATGTACGGCAAATGTTAGGGTCTTGGCACACATGGCACACAACTTGCAGCCTCCCAGGTCAAAGGTTAAAGAATGCCAAACAACACTATAGACATGCTGTCTGGAATAAAACAACATGAAGCATGAAAAATAACTACTGAACATCATAAATGTACCATTGAGATTATGTGTCTTTTTTATTTGATTAGAGCAAACCCAGAATAACACTAAATAAAATGATGTTAAAAATATGTTCCTTCTAACCAAAGTCCCCAAAACAACTACCTGTCTTTCTATCCTACAAACTGTAAGTAGAAATACTATAAATACATCGTTTTAAACACTATAATGTAATTTGAATAATTATCTGAAAAACAGTTACATTTCAATGTATCTAAAATATCGATATCCAAAGCACAAATACGTGTTTAGTAAGAGGCCTAGACTAGAGGCTTCATGTTAACCCTCCAGTAATTATCCTTCCACAAGAAGGCACTTTGGAGTTGTTAACATGTAACTGACCCAAACGGATCCTCCTCTGTGTACTCATGAACATTCCATTCGTTTGGTTTAGCCCGACATGTTTTCACACTTCGTAGCATATTCAAACAGGTTGAACTGTTCCGCCAGTGTCTAGTCTCTTGCATGGGGAAGACGTTATAAGAAACTCCTTTTGTAATGTAATGTCAACTTTTGTTAACTTCATTCCTGGGGAAAATGGAGATTGTACGAACTTGAAAGGTTAGAAAATACTATACACTGCGAAACGTTTCGAACTACTCTTTAATTCGGCATATACTCAATACCCATGCACACAATCTTTGTTATGTAATTTCAACTTTTAAAACTGCTTCAACCGTTGCCCCCGCAATCTTCTGCCACCAAAACACAACGCCGCGCTGTGAAGCGGTAATGAAAGTCTAGATTTTACTGAAATAGGTGTTGTTTGGTTTGGTTGGATGTATGCCGAATAGAAGATCGCCGACTACTAAATTCAAAATCCACTTTAATTATTTCTAAATGTGAGTACAATGTTACCGTTGAACATATCAACTCTTATTTGCCAGCTTTTCTAAACAGTCTGTCGTGACGTTCACTCCACAAAGTGACATGTATCGGGGCTCGGATTTGACCAGTAGCACTGCGTAAAAGCAAAAACCAGCAAAAAACAACTTGGTAACGCTGAGCAAGTTCCACACTTACCGCTAGACTTCTGCGACATGAACACCACGCTTTCTCCCGACCAAATCCACAGCACGCCGATCAACTAAACTCTGATAATCTGGCTCCCCTTCCGCACATCTTGCTGTAAGGGCGGCCGGTCCCTCTCTACCCGCCTGCAGGAAACTGTCACTGTGAGAAAGAGGTCAGCATCAGACAGGGAGGGAGCTTCAGATTCACAAACACTACAGCAGACAGTGGCGCCCTCTTGCGGTTTTGAAAAAATGGGTACGGGGAAACGTTTCTGTTCCATTGATTTCATGAAATGTGACAATGGGTTTTGAGCTCTTTGTTTTTGAGTAATCTTTACAGTTTTAATGGTAATCCAGTCCAGGTTTGGCACGTCTAAAAGCGAAATGTACACTGGTTCTATCTGGTCTGGGTAGAGAAAAAACAGTGATATTGCCCTTTTTGTTGAACATGGTTAAAGGTTATCGGAGTAGTTGCAAGTGATTTTCAAACAGTAACAGTATGAGTCTACTTTTGAATCAAGACCAGTCTTTAATTTTTTGAATCTAGACCTGTTCTAATGTGAGATGGGAAAATATGAAATAGCCCCTTTTCTCCCCCCACTGGCTAAAACGGGTCATTGAATTGTTTCAAATTCAAATCAGCGGAATAATTCATGACCAGATAGCTTAAACATATTTAAATAACAGAAAACAATTAAATAGTGGTAGATTATAACTCTAATTTCATATACCACTTTAGTAAAAAATAGATTTGTTCAGGGCTCTGGGTCATGTGACAAGTGACAAGTGGTTCTTACGTGAGACCATTGTCAATGCTTATGCAGGACAGCAAAAACGGAAGTTACTGTTGCACTAGTCTGGACATATTGCAACTAGTTTAGTGTAGATTTGGACTTGCTGATCGCACTCATTGTCGTTTCCGGTGCTTGTGTGTTGCTAGCCTGTTGCTGCTCTCACTAAACACCAGTTCAATTTGTTAGATTTGTCATTACAGCTGGCTAACTGTCTGCTAAACACTTGTTCTTCCAGTAGTTCCTTCTAAGCACTCACTGTTCTTTACATGTTTCAGCAACTTTCGTTAATTAAAATAGTTTTTTTCTAACGCTTGGTAGCTAACGCTACCTTACTTAGCTGTGCTGCAACTTTAGCTTAGCAGTTAGCCATGTCATCCGTCTCTCTCTCTCCTACTTTCTCTTGCTCGGAGATGTTTAGTTACTCCTCTGCCTCCTTTAGCGGCAATGATAGGTGTAACAAGTGTAGTTTGTTCATACACATGAAGCCAAGACTTAGTGAGTTAGAAGTCCTGATCTGCACCATGATAAATCAGCTGTTAGTTACTGTAGCTAGCCACCCCTCAGCCAGTACAGGGTGGCTGGGTGACTGTCCAAAGCAAAAATAGTCATAAGCTTTAAAAGGCCTCGGACCACCACCAGCCCGTTAGCGTTTGTAACAGGTTTTTCCCACTCAGCGACACACCCGCTGAGAAACCAACTCTGATTATGGGCAGCTCCATTTTGAGAAACGTGAAGTTAGCGAATGTGGGACACCGTAGTTTTCTCTGGACCCCTGCCAAATCTCACCAGCGATGACATGTATAGCCGCATGTCGTCATTTCGCCGCTGGCTATCGAGGTGGTGTCCAGATAATGATGTGGGCTTTGTGGATCACTGGCAGTCTTTCTGGGGAAGACCTGGTCTGATTGGGAGAGACGGCATTCATCCCACTTGGGAGCTTGGACCTGATCCCTGACAATCCAGAGTTGGGAACAGGAGGCAGAGACCCAGTCTAAGACACTTCTCTGCCCTTCTATTTTAGCAGTAACCCCCCCAAAACCCTATGCAGAGTCCCACTCTAACACACTTTTCTGTCCTTCTATTTCAGCAGTTACCCCCACCCCCACCCAAAAAAAAAAAAAAAACTACGCAGGGTCACAGTCTAACACACTTCTCTGCTCCTCCATTCCAGGAGTTAGTCAAAACCCC
The DNA here is from genome assembly GCF_013103735.1 of Etheostoma cragini. Lineage (NCBI taxonomy): Eukaryota > Metazoa > Chordata > Actinopteri > Perciformes > Percidae > Etheostoma > Etheostoma cragini. The sequence continues at coordinate 26,051,327 of NC_048418.1, read as the reverse complement.
ATAGTGACGGTGTCTGCCCCCTGACCATCGAAATTATTTAAGTCAAAGGAAGACAGTAGAAGAGCTGTGCATGAAAACCTCATAACAATTAAAAAAACAAGTGCAATAGTGCAAAAGAATAGGAGAATTAAATGTGGACTCTTAAACATCAGATCTCTCTCTTCTAAAGGGGTACTAGTAAATGAATTAATATCAGATTCTAATATTGATCTATTCCGTCTTACTGAAACCTGGCTGGGTGATGGAGAATATGTTAGTCTAAATGAATCCACCCCCCCCAGTCATATTAATACTCACATTCCTCGAGGCACAGGCCGAGGAGGTGGAGCGGCAGCCATCTTGGATTCTAGTCTACTAATCAGCTCTAAACCTGAACTGAATTATAACTCATTTGAAAGTCTTGTTCTTAGTCTTTCACACCCCAGTTGGAAATCACTGAACCAGTTCTATTTGTTATATTGGACCGAGCACCTGGTCCAGACTGAACCAGTTCTATTTGTTATAGTGTACCAAGCACCTGGTCCAGACTCTGAACCAGTTCTATTTGTTATAGTGTACCAAGCACCTGGTCCAGACTCTGAACCAGTTCTATAGTGTACCGAGCACCTGGTCCAGACTCTGAACCAGTTCTTTTAGTTAAAGTGTACCGAGCACCTGGTCCAGACTCTGAATTCTTATCTTAATTTGCAGAGTTTCTGTCAAACTTAGTGCTAAAAACGGACAAAGTTATCATTGTAGGGGATTTCAATATTCATGTGGACGATGAGAATGACAGCCTTAGACTGTGTTTATCTCTCTATTAGATTCTATTGGCTTCTCTAAAAGTGTTCATAAACCAACTCACCGTTTTAACCCCCCCATCTTGTTCTGGTGTATGGTGTTGGAATTGAACATTTAATAGTGTTCCCACAGAATCCCTTTCTATCTGACCACTGTTTGATTACTTTAGAGTTTATACTGCTGAACTACACGCCATTAGGCAAAACCTTCCATATAAGATGTCTATCTGATAGTGCTGGAGCTAAATTTAAGGATGTGATTTCAACTTTTAATTCATTACCAAGTCCCAAAGTAACGGAGGACTCCTATGCTAATTTCATCCATCCATCCATCCATCCATCCATCTTCATCCGCTTATCCGGTCCCTCCCAAATCCATCATTTTGTTGATAGGGCAGCAGGCTCGCAGCGAATGACACTCGACTCTGTTTCCCCTCTAAAAAAGAAGATAATAAAACCAAGACGGTTAGCTCCATGGTATAACACTGAAACTCGCAAATTAAGAGACCGGTTTTTACACCTGTCATTTGTCCTTAAAATATGCAGCAAGGCTACTGTGTTTTTCAGACTATTATTTTGGAAATTCCCGGAAATCCCGTCTCTAATTGCACTTGTCTTTACGGTGAGGGAGCGGAGCCCCCAGCAGCAGAAACGCCCTGTGCGCTCTCTCCTCCAGCATCCATCGGTTGGACTCTGTTTTTCTAGCCGCGGAGGAGCCACTCTGAGCGAGAAGGAAGACGAACCAGACCTCGCTGGAAGAAATGGCCTTTTAACACTCGAGAGAGTAACCCTGAAGAGACATGGATCCTTTGGCTTTTTCCCTTCACCTCCTCCTCCTGCTCGCTTCCCTGAACTGCTTCCCCGCTTCTGCTGACATGAGACTCGGTGAGTGAATTAACGGGATTCTTTTCTTGACGAGCTGCATCCACACCGTCTCCCGTCCTGAAGAGACTATTTCGGTGTGTGATCTATGTGTCGTCAGTATTGTATCAGCCAGGCGGGTTCAGTGCAGCTCCACCAGAGCCGAGGATTGTGTGATAGGCCCGCCGGTCCACCGGGACGTCTAGAACCGATAGAGAGCGGCGTCAAGTCAAGTAGGAGCTGGTACACGGGAATTGGCCGTTGATGTGTTAACAAGGCTTACATCTGCTTGGTAGGAATATTTGTAACAATAATACACATTTAAAAAGTACTAGAAATAAAAATACAAATATTCAATGCACATTTTTCTAATTCCAATTATAAATAGAAATTAAATACACAAAATAATTAAATTACATATAGTTAATAATTAGTTTAAAACAAATCCGATAATTTGAAATAATGCAGAAATAAAAATAAATAAATATATATATATATATATATATATATATATATATATATATATATATATATATATATATATATATATATATATATATATATATATATATATATGAATATATGTTCATGTAATATATATTTTTTATTCTTGTGTGTTTGTGTGTGTGTGTATTCTTGGAGACGTTAATTTCTCGGATACACAGAGTTTATAAATATTAACCCCCCCCCCCCTCCCCCGCTGCAGGAGGAGGAGGAAGAGCAGGAAGAAGCTGATGTTAAGAGGGAGGTGTGTGTGTCTGTGTGTGTGTGTGTCTGTGTCTCCAGAACCCTACTCCTCCCCCTCTCTCCTTTAGAGATTATATAATAAGCAGCATACAGAGAGGATAGCAGCCATACAGCAGACTCAGCTGAGCAGACGAGCAGTGAAACAGCATAGCTCCAGCACTCAGTCCCCGTTTATACATTCATTTTTTTCATATACTGTATACTATATATTCTTTACTGTACATACCTGTATTGTTACTAATATATACAGTACTGTGCAAAAGTCTTAGGCAGGTATGAAAAAAATGCTGTAAACTAAGAATGGTTTAAAACATATAAATAATGATTGATTATTTTTATCAATTTACAAAATAAAAAGTGAGGAAACAAAAGAAAATCTAGATCACCTCAATATTTGGTGTTACTACCCTTTGCCTTCAAACCAGCATCAGGTCTTATAGGTCCACCTACAGAAAGTGGGGCAGCGTTGAGGATTGTAGACAAAGTGGTCGGCCAAGGAGACTTAGAGTAGAGGAAAAAAACACATTGAGCCGATTTCACTTTGACATGGGAAGATGTCCAGTAGGGATATGAGCTCAGAACTAGTAGAAACCAGTGGAACCAGGTCCACTATCCACTGTCTAGAGAAGTCTGGTTGACATCAGCTCAGAATTGGTAGAAACCAGTGGGACCAAGTCCACCACCTACTGTCTGTTGGATGTGGTTCCACTGGTCTCTACCAGTTCAGAGCTGATGTCAGCCAAACTTCTCCAGACAGTACATGGTGGACCTGGACTGTAGATAAACACACGTAGACTTACGGCCGGGTGAAATGGAGAGACTAATACCTCAACATTGATATTGCAACAATATTGCAGGATTTACCTTTGGAGCTTTCACAAAATATTTAGGCAATGACATGTGTTATAAAGAATAAGTAATGCGGATATAATGTGGGAAAAGGCAATTTATAGAACAAGAACAGTCTAGTAAGTTCAGAAAATTACATCACTTTAGTGTAATACAGCATTTAAAAACAGGAAAAGACTACAATCATGCTATATTACAACATTCAAAGTGAGATATCTAGCCTGATAATAAGATGACGTTATATTACCAATATATTGCCCAGCTCACCCCAGACAGACAATTTGGAAATCCTGTTTCTGATCAGACAAGGGAAAAAAACCTGAAAGTGGTTCAGCCATTACATGAGCTAAACATCAAACTAAGCTGTAAAAGGCCCAGTTCCTTTAGTCTGTGACTCCACCGGTTATCATCTTGCCAGAGATGTAAACAGAGATATCATTGTTTGGTGAGAAGGTTAAGCTGAATGTTGAAAGAAAACGATGGGGGTCATTTGTTGTAAACGCAACAGAAGGTCATATAATGAGATGTAGAGAAAGCCAGGAGACAAAAGACAAGCAAAACTTAACTTAATAGCTCACTATAAAACAGAATTGATTGTCTGTTTGCTAAACTTCCAAATTGTAATCTTTCAATCATAACTTAGCAACCATAAGTGTGCATTAGAGCTAAATGTCTGGCAGAAAAGTTCAGTTCTGACCCTACATGAACTCGCAAAATTTTTGTCCAAGCCCGACCTCAACCAGAACATCAATGCCAATGTCTAGCTTGAGCCCGAATGCTGCATTTGTTTTAGTAGAACAGACTAAAGTCAACTCAAGTTGCACGATCTCGGACATGCACCCTCTTAAAAACGTCCATAAGTCATGTTGAATGTGGATTTTATAATATTTTCAATTGGCTTTGTGTCACTGCGGTGACTAAGTCCAATGTCGATATTCTCTACCACTGTGCTTTTTGGTCCATGCGTGTAAAATGAAGAAATACACAAGATGGCGGTCACACACAGTGATAAACAGCCCAGACATTATTCCTGACATACAATATAAGAAATGTACATACACTATAAGGTCTGCATTAAAAAAAAATAACTTAAAAAATGTTCACAAACCTGACCCAAGTCAAGCCTGTGGAATGATAAGAAAATAACAATTGGGTTGGCCCTATTGCTGTTGTACTTCGGGCAAGTGGAAGAAGAATATTGTAATGGGAGAATTACATAGACAATGATTTCCTTTCAGTAATTGTTCATCTCCTAAGTGATTTTTTTATTATAAGTAAATCCTTCAATTTGCCTCAGAAATATGTGTATATCCTAAAATAAGTCCTCCAGTGTTGGAGACAGCTAAAACAAAATGACTGTAAGCAAGGTTGGAGCCATGAAGCATTCTACAGACAAGATAAATCTCTGATTTCTCAGACAGAATGACGGCTACAGTCATTCTTGACGCACTAGAGACAGATGCGGTAGCCTACGTAAGTGGGGAGTGTGTGGTAGAGCGAGGGAGAGACGGAAGGCGATTATCTTTAAAGCGAGTCATAGTGAGAGAAACAAAGTGTCTCCCTTGTTTTTCTGACCTCGGAGGGAAATCTGCAGCAGAAGAATTTAACCCTCTTCTTGATTTCACGTTGTTTCTGGAGAAGGAGAACCAGGAAATGAGTCGGGGGGGAAATGCAATGCTACCAAGAATGAAGTATGCAAGTAAATCATTCAAATGCATAAGTAGCCATGTGGATTTACCGCTCCGGGGGAGATGATGTTGCTTATGCCAGCAGCTTACAAGATTACAAGTTGTTTTCCAAATTTAAAGAAATGTGACAACCTATCAGAAAAAACAACATCAAAATGACAGCTTTGGTTTAGCCTGTAAAACATTTGCTATTTGCAGAGGAATGCGTTGCGTAAAAAGTGGCTGTGCAGGAGAAAGAGATGGCACGCAGATGGAGCTGATGGAAATAAATATTGCTTTTTACATGTTTATGCCTGTTGTAATTATTGATAAATTACTGGCCTTTACTCTCACCGGTTCTATCGTACTTACAGTGACGAGCGTGCACCAGGGGCCGTAATCGTCTGTGCATGAAACATGTGCCATGTGTTGAACACACTGTACCTCTCTGCTGTGTGTGGAGCGTGGACATCGGCTTGCAGAACCTCGTATCCAACGAATCATGCTCAAAGCTTAGTTCACCTGTGTGTAGTCTAGTGTTTTTTTTTTCTCATTTTTCTTAAATTACATATTACACTGCACTCAAGTGATGAATTCCAAATTGAAAAGTCACACTTATATGGGAAAAATAAGTAAAAAATAAATTGTTAAAGAAAAAATAAAATGAAAAAATAAAATGAAGAGAGGGGGCACATAGCTCTTTATTTACAAAATGTTGCGTCTGCTGAAGATTCAGGCCAAGCTTTCTCTTGAAGTCCATTTTTTCCCCAGTGTTGATCCAGTGTCACTGCGTTGGTTCTAAGGTAGTAAGTTAGTCTGTGCATGGCGTGTAATTCTCTCCAGTGCCCAGCCGCAGGGTCACATTCCTAGTGATGGCCTTTTTGCATGCCAATATCAACCATTTCTGAGATATTTGTCCTTCTTTTGAGTGCTAAGGATCCCCATGGGTCACCTAGTAGCAGACAATCTCCTCAAGAACCTGATTCCCCCTTTCCCAGTTTTATACATGACCAAAAGACATTCGAGTGATTGCCATTCATCAGTGCACACTGACGCTAGCATTGCTGCTGAACAGTTTATTTTTAATGTCAGGTGAACAAAAGAAGCGAATGAAATTCTTCCATCCAAATTCGTTCCATCTGTTAGAAGTGGTAGAGGTGTGTTGTACATATAGAATACCAATCACTCTTTGACAGTTTAATGTTCAGTTCTTGCTCCCATTTTAATTTCACATATAATACAGTTTAGCGACAGTTTAGCGACTATCTTTGCAGGTTTTTTTTATACACTCAAACACATAACTACCTTATGTTTATATTCCTTTTTTCACCATTCAATTTATGAAAGAAGTTAATCATCTTCATGCCCCATCAACTCACCATTAACATATTCTTTTGAAATGAAGAGCTACTCAGGAGACCTCAGGTTTTTGAGGGCATGAAATTAAAATGATTAATTAAATGATCATTCCTTTAATTAAAATGAAAAATTACCAGAAGAACATACAATCATGTACAAAGAACACATCAGTCATGGGGAGATGGCAGCTACAATGAAGCAAGGCGGCACATCTCGTATCCCCAAACCCTATAAAGCCCCTCTATTAATTGATAATCATCGTCCAATCACTCTTATAACATTACAAGGCATTGGCTGTAGTACAAATAAACAGATAAAGAAAGGGCTAGACTCTCTCTATACTAGACTAGATTTTAGGGCTATAATCCACCAAAGAAAACCTTGGTCGACTGAAGTCTTGACATTTTTGACAAAAAATCGATTGGGGGGGGGGGGGGGGGGTTGCGGAGGGGCGGAAAAAAATGCAAGATTAAATAACTGTACTGTCCCGCAGTACTTGTCCTCTTAGGCTATTTGCAGTATATCAAATCATTTTTGACCTAATCTTTTTTTGCATTAAAATGCCACTCGTCTGTTGGCTCTGACAGCGCTGCATCAGCCTCTGTGTCCTTGCACGGAGACACGGAGACACAGAGACACGAATAGACTATTAGTTTAAAGATTTTACTCTTAGTTGTGCTGGCGCTGTATATTAACAAGTTCTTAAAACCTCAGCCCTCCATAACAGCAATGGGCCTCATATCCTGAGCAATAAAGTCGACAATTCCTTCCGTGATATTATTTTTGCGTATCGATGATAGAGGCTTAACATCCAGCAGGGTCTGGGGGAGCTACCGTAGGTGGGGGTGCACCGGTAGTTATAAAACGATTATTAGACTATGAAATATGCCAATTCTGATTTGTTCATATAGCCTACTCCAAACAGACAGGGCAACCTAACGCAGACAGGTTAGCTTAGCGTTCTTAGGTGATACGCCATGTTTGTAGTCCAGCTGCGATATGCAAACTGTTGCTTGCAAACTTTGCATTCGACTTTTTCCCGTTATCTGTTTTTGTAAAATGCTGCCACACTGCCGATGTCTTCGACATGGTAGAGGAGGACTGAGTGGAAACTAAACACTCACAATTAAATAAAATATTCATTAAACCACTAAAACAAGGCTTTCTAGTTCTTTCTTCAATCTGTCCCCAGTGGGTCGGGCTAATCCAACAAAAAGAGAAAACAGGGGGGTGTTCTGAAGACAGACTGTTACCTGTGAAACAGGGATGCTCTGAAAACACCCCCATGGGCAATTAATGCTTTCCACTCATAGCCTATGATTCCACCTGGTGAAATAACACGGCAAAAAATCGACCAATCAGCAGTTTGGTCGAGCCAGAACGTATCGACCAATAAATCGACCAGTCGACTGGGAGATTACAGCCCTACTGGATTTATGAAAAGTTGACAAATAGTTTGACCTTTGACACTTGAGACCTTTGGTTTTGGTACCACTTTGTTGACATTGTCAGTATGTTCTACAACGATATTATATTTAATCACAATACCTCTAAACGATTTCAAATTAAAAGAGGGGTCAGGCAGCGGTGCCCTATTTCCCCTCTTTTCTTTATTTTAGTCACTATGTCAGGATCCTGCTGTGACTGCCTGCCGTTGTGCCACTCTTGTGGCCATTTTGTGTATTTTGTTGTGTTTAGTGCTTGTTACTGTCTTCCATGTGCTCTGTGGTTACCTGTCTGTCATGACCTGTCTTGTTAGTTTCCCTCCAGTTCTGCTCTCACCTGTTCCCTATTGTGTTGTGCTATCACCTGTTCCTCATTACTGTCATGTCCAATCCTCTGTCTTTCTGTTGATTGGTCTGTGTATTTCTACACTCGGTTCGTCTCTCGGTCTGTTCCTGTGATTGTCCTATCTGTTTGTACTTTTTAAGTTGTAGAGTCAAAATAAAGTGTGTTTGTTCTCCACATTTGCCTGAACGAGTCTTGCATTTGGGTCCTCCTACTAAAACTGGGACACAATAATTTGTTAGTGTCACTTATGTTGAAGGAATCTCAATTTTTGGTAAGGAGTAAAACATTTCCCTAAGAAAAAGAACCAGTTGTTTAATTCTATTAATATAATTAACCAATTTTCAAAAGCTTCTGATTTAAGATTGAATAAGTCTAAATGGGAAATCTTATCTCTAAATGGTTGTGATGAATATCCCAGTAAAGGATTCTGTTAAGTATCTGGGGATTTTTATAACTAGAAATCATATTGCTAGACAAACTCTAAAAAAGACTACAACTTTTTGTAACTGGCTGCTTCAAAGGGATTTGTCAATCTTGGGCAGAGTTCGCCTCTCTACAGCAGAGGGCCTATCCCACTATGTGTATCCGTCTTTATCCTTATTTGCAAATGATTCAGCAACCACAGACATAAATCGAAGTTATAGAGAATCCGAAAGGAAGCCGAAAAGCTGGTTCATGCCTGTGTCTCCTCCAGACTGAACTATTGCAACGCACTTCTCATCGGGATCCCTAGAAAGAGTCTGCAGAGACTTATCTGCAGCTAGGATCCGGATGAGAGTGCGGAAACATGAGCACATTACCCCCATTCTCCACTCACTGCACTGGCTCCCCATCTCCACAAGGATTGAGTTCAAGGTTTCCCTCTTCACTCATTAATGCATCCATGGACATGCCCCCCCTTACCTAAAAGAACTTATCAAACCACAGAACACAACCCACTCCCTTTGCTACACTCACTCAAACCTTCTCCACATTCCCAGAACCAGACTCAGGACAATGGGAGATGGGGCATTTATTGCTGCTGCCCCACGTCTGTGGAATGCCCCCCCTCCCTGACACCTTGAGGGCACCTCAATCCACTGAGTGTTTTAAAAAAGGCCTTAAAGTGTTTAATTTTAGCAAAGCTTTTGGTCCCCTTTAGATGTTTTTTATCCTCTCTTCTAAGAATAGTTTTATTTTATTTTTTGTTTTATTTTTCTCTTTTTTACCTGTAGCACTTTGAGATTTATTGATAAAAAGTGCATTATAAATAAAATGTATTATAATAACTATTATTGGTATCCAAGGTCCTGAAGCACCACACAGTGATGAAAATGACCAGTCTGGAAAAAAGTGATTGAAAGCAATACGTGAGTAAAAGTACAAGTATATTACCAGAAAACGTCTTTGGTAGAACTTAAAGTCACTTTTTCGAATTTATTTACTACACCTAAGTATCAAAGTCATTTTCTGATATTAAATGTACTTAAGTATTAGTGAAAAAAAACAAAAAAAATGTTTGATCCAGAGGTGTGTAACGTTATCTTCATCACCACTGTCGTCATTGGGGAGGTCATCGTCTGTTACCATGGCAACAGAGCCTGCACCAGCTGCTTCCATGACGCTATTAGTCGTTATGCTTCCTCCTCTTCTTCTTTAGTTCTGGTGTTTGTTTTTTTTTACTTCCATTTGGCAACAAACAGGCATCAGGTCAACAACTGGAATGGGGGGTGCAGTAACTTGGCAACGTAGGAGCAATAATTTAGGAGTAATGACCAAACCTGCTTTTTATCCACTGTAACAAATTTATTCAATTTTATTTTGTAGTAACGAGTAACTAAGATGCTTAGAGGAAATGTAAGAAAACGTTTCTGGAAATATAAATAACAAAGTAAAGTACAGATACATGAAAATTCCACTGAAGTACAGTAGTGACAATTTGTTACATTACAGCACCATAAATACCAGATTTACATTTTCTTTTAATGTAAGACATTCATTTAGGACTGTACACAATAACTTTAACTTTATTTTATTTACAGACCCAAGGTCCAGATAAAAAGTACACACAACACTTTACAAGAGGGGTACAAACCAAACACAAACATAAATACATATCAACAAACTGATTCCCAAAAATATCATAAAAGGACACACATACTGTACATATAAACCTACAAATACTGTAGCAATATCCAATGATTAAAACAAGTACAGGTGCGTTTTCCGGTGATTCCAAAGTTTTGATGAACATCTGATATCACTAAGTGCAGGATTAGTTAAAGCATTTCAAATTGTATTATTTGACTGGGTTAATCGGCAAATGAATCTGGAAGGTGGGACCATTACACGTTACACACAAATGGCTAGCAATGGTCCATCTTGATTGCAAAACTCTAAAGGCATCATTACATGCCACCTTTATCTTGTTTATCTTTGCTTTACTGTAGCTGCACCATAGATGATAAGTTTCTCTGGTGTCTTATGACTAGGGCTGGGCAAGTTAACGCGTTATTATCGCTTTAACTAATTAATTAATTAACGCCGACAATTTTTGTAATCCCGCGTTAATGCAGTTTTTGTTATTTCTTTATTATTGGAAAAGTTTGTTGCTCAGAGGCTTAGTAAATACTGCAACGTGGAATTTCTTATCACCGAAGTACTTCCAGTCTGAAATATCACCTTGACAGTTGATACCAGCAAATCATGCAACGAAAGGAGAAGCTAACAAATGCCATAGCGACGTGGATAGCTACAGACTGCAGGTCCTAGGGTTGTGGAGGACATCGGTCTGGTGGAGGACATCAGTCTGAGAATCGCAACGACGACGGCGGCAGGTATGAGATTCCCTCAAGACGCACCATCACAGGGAGAATACACGAGTTGTATAAAAAGGAGAGGACTGCAAAAGCGACCACGCTACAACATGCACCCTAGGGACTACTGGACTCACTGGGGACTACTGGACTCAATGGGGACACTGAGGAGAGGCATTATGCTGAGACATGGGCTGGACACTTTATTGAACTTGCACAGCAGTGGAATGTGTCAAATAAAGTCCCCGCAGTTAACACAGAAAGTACGAATAGACACGGAATCTGATTGATGCTGCGAGCCTTCTGCCTTCTGATCATGTCAACATGATAACATTTAAAAAAATTGCACTATATACACTACTTTTGAATTCAATATTTCATTTTGCGATTAATCGCGATTAATCGGGGAAATTATGCAATTAATCACGACTTAAAATTTTAATCGCTTCCCAGCTCTACTTATGAAACTTTTATGGACAAGTTTAGTAGTAGAAGTAGGTTAGCTGTAGTAGGAGTGGTGAGATAGGTTTTTAGAGACGTAGCAGGAGGACATTTAGATATTAATATGTAGCTCAGTTAAACTCAGACTAACCTCAGCAACTTGTACAGCAATCTGTTGCAACGATCTTCAGTTTTCCCCATGGAGGGCTTTTATTGTGGAGCAGATGCAGGAAGCAGTTTAACACAACTGGCTTGCATCTGCTTGTCCCAACTGTCATCTGTTTCTCATGTTCTATTGCAGCGGTTCTGTCTCCATGATGCAAAGTGATAAGGTTATGTTTTTAATTTTCATGATTTCCAGATTTTCCTAAGAGGGGAAATGTATTATCAATAAATTGATATAGTCATGATAAAGGGCGTTTATATGCCTCAAACTCCTGCAAAAGGACAAAACAGTACCCCATCCAGCCCAGAGCAGCACTGGAGAAGCCAGCTTCATGCACCCCCCAATCCAGTTTGGAATTACGGGTACTGATTATTATTCTTTCTGTGACATTGTATGATTTACAAGAATCTGGTGACAGATTAGTTCTGTCATTAAAGCCAGTTTCTCCCAGCTGAGACTTTTTGCTAAGTTTATGCCCTATCTGCTATGCAAAGACTTTAAAAGAGTCATACATGCATGTATTACCTCTTGATTAGACTAATGTAACTTTTAATATGTTGGATTGGATCAGTCATCCCTTCATCGGTAACAGTTAGTCCAGAATGCAGCAGCTCCACTTTTACCTGGGACCACAAAACGGGACCACCATATTTTTTTGGGCTTTCAATTCGAGTTGAGCTTTGACCCTTCAACCTGTTTTCTACTGTTGGTTATTTTGTATTCTTTGTTTATGTATAATATTTTATTTTGGGTTTTTTGAGCTTGTTAAGCACTTTGGTCAACTATGATTATTTTATAACGTGCTATATAAATAAAATTTAACTAAACTGAATTACACTCAAACTTGTCATCTGTGTTCCTGTGTTTTGATGGAAGTCAGAGAAACCTGAAGTTAGAGGAACCAGAAGTTAGAGGAACCAGAAGTTAGAGGAACCAGAAGTAAGAGGAACCAGAAGTTAGAGGAACCAGAAGTTAGAGGAACCAGAAGTAAGAGGAACCAGAAGTTAGAGGAACCAGAAGTTAGGGGAACCAGAATTTAGAGAAACCTGAAGTGAGAGGAACCAGAAAGTAGAGAAACCAGAAAGTAGAGAAACCAGAAGTGAGAGGAACCAGATTAAACCAAATGTCCCGTCAGTACAAGAATAGTAGATATTTCTGGGTTTGAAAATTGTTGGAAACATTTGGTAATGTGTATATTCACAGCTCAACAAAACACATGACATTGGTAAAGTCCTTTTTAGACATTTGAACTCAAAAATATTACATATTGTATATTAAAGTTATAAATATGTACATTCATAACTTCATAAAATTGGCTAATAAACCACTCTAGACTCGGCTGAGTTCTTAAAATACAGATAATAAATGATTTAATATATTAACACTATATTTATGAAGTGAACAGTAAAGAAGTGAATCTGAGCACTGACCCGCAAAACCAGCTGTTACTTCAAGGCATATACAAATAATCTGTGTTTAGATTAGGGTGTATGAAAGTGTGTGTGTGTGTTTGTGTAATAAAGAAAAGGGACAGAAAAAGCACATGAAGAAGAAGCTCAAACAACACTTGAGATCTTAATTATTTCACATGACTCTCGAGAAACAGCAAGGTGTTTTGTAGAGACAGTGGTCCAGTAACAAACCGTTGTTATGCTGGAAAGGTCTGTGTCAAACCGCTAACCACTTTTGTGGTTTTTGTGCTTCTCTTAACAGGTTGCCTGTTTGAGAACGGGCTGTGTTCACCATATGAGATCTGCGTCAACGGTAAGATGTCCAAATCACACAAACACACACAGTTTATCTAAGTGTTCATGTATATTTAACCAGATTAAAGATTCTCTTGTGGGTTTGTCGTGACATGGCTCACGAGCCATGATAAACACAAGAGATACACAATTGTCAATTAACAGCCAAGCAGCTAAACAGAAGCGTGGTTCCAGATATTTAGAGAGAGACCCTAAGCAGGTTGACTGCCAGATCTTAAGGAATCCTGGGAGACTGGCCAGGTGCTCCCAGTTGCACTGATTTGGCACCGCCCCTGCTAATGCAAGGCAGCACAGAAAAAAATACCAACCACAGCAGACACTTCTGAAGGTGTAAAACCTCAAAAGTGTCCGTGCCTGATAATGTTTGCTCATAGGAAATTCTTGGGTCTTTGTAAATTATAGAGTGGGGTCTAAACCTACTTTATCTGTAAAGTGTCATGAGATAACTCCGGTTGTAATTTAATATTATGAATAAAATGTAATTGCTTTAGCAGGAGGGCCTTCACACCCCTAGATACTGGGTACCAACCTTTTTCATGCTCCAACTGTAAGCCGCTCTTTTTGCTGTTCAAATGTTAAACCACTGGTTTCCCAAACTGGCAGTGACCAACCAGCGGTAGTAGTCAGTAATGGGCCATGGCGGCACTAAATGCATTTAAATAAGAAGAGAACTGATCTGTGAGTGATATAATTTTTTAGTTTTCTTTGATCCTCTCACTGCTGTGGACTCCATCCACTGTCTAAGAGTTGGCGCCTTGCTGGACACTTTTCATTATATCCGTCATAATTCAGACAATGCTTGGCTGGAAGTCTTCATTCTTTTATTTTCTTTCACTGCTGGTCGCACCTTTTGCTGCAAATGATTTGACCGTAGTCCTGACGCAACAATGCTGTAATGAATTCACAGAGGACATATTCCATGTGTAAGTTCTGCCTAATATGGGCTATTCTATGTCCTGCAGGATGTCTGATTTGGGCTAGCATATGTCCTGCAGGATGTCTGATTTGGGCTAGTCTATGTCCTGCAGGATGTCTTATGTGGGCTAGTCTATGTCCTGTATGCTGTCTGATGTGGGCTAGTCTATGTCCTGCAAGCTGTCTGATGTGGGCTAGTCTGTGTACTGCAGGATGTCTGATGTGGGCTAGTCTGTGTCCTGCAGGATTAAAACACCTTCTCTGCTGTTTGGTTCATGTTTAGTTGCCAGTTTGTGTAATAAAATGGTTGTTGTTTGGATTAAATCAACTGTCCCGGTGAAAGTATTTAGCCCAGTTTTCACCGGGAAGCGAACTCTGCTCCATTCATAGTTCACATGTTGGTGGACTTGCGAGGAAAATCGAATGGGTTACAAGATGATTAACAGGCTATGAAAGGTGACAAACATAATTCTGTTGAAGAATTGGTATTAGTTGTTGCCTTTTCTTGTGAAATAAGGAATAGTTGTAATTCTATTTATTTAAAGTCTTACAATTGTTGGCCAAACTGCTCACAACTGATGCAAAAAAGAGCTGATGTCCATTGACATAAAGGGTAAATGACAACATTTCAAATTACAAAGTTGAAAAAAAAACTTTATTCTATTCCCGGTTACTGTTGAGTAAGGCAAGAGTTAAAAAGTTGGCGTGAAGGCGGATGGATCAGTTGGATGGTTATTCAATAGTGATGGAGGACTCTGAGAGATCATTTCCCTTCACTGCTGACCTGCTCCAATTCTGTAATTTCGTCTTTTAAATTAATCCTGACTACCCAAGTGCACAAGAGTCATTTGAACTATGGCCATATGCCCCCCCCCGTTTGTGCAGTAGAAAATACAGAGCAGACTCCCCAGACCAATGCTCTGTCTCAGATCTATTGAGCTTGGCTTGGTCTGGTGATAGCCAGACTATGAGCTACCACAAGTTGGAAGATACAACAGAACTGGATCAAGGCGAAAAAGGTGTCATGAGGTCAATACTTGTCTAACTTGCTTTTTCTGGCGTAGTGGGTGTCACCCAAATGTGTCATTAAATGCAAATCATTATGAACTAGTGGTTAAATGATTCTGTCAGTCCCTGGTAGTCCAGTTCCGCTCTCAGCCTAGTTTCAAAGAGCATTAAAAGCTCCCCTTGAGTGAGTCAGCTGAGGTGAGGTTGCGCTGACAGCTGGATCTCACAGTGTAAAAGCTACGGTGGCTGCCCCCCCAGCCATTGTTCTCATCCACTGGTGTCCGACCTGCTTCAATAGCTGCTGTCAAACTGCCCCTCACACACAATGTCAGTATGCTGTGTTGGTGATTGGCAGCTCAGACTCTATCAGGACACACAGCAGCTCTGATTGCCTGAGCTGGCAGAAAAAACACTGAGTAATGTTGGTGTTGTTCAGCTGAGGACATTCTCTTTCTCTCTCTTTTTACCTTTTCCCGACAACAAAGAGAGAGTGTGACAACTAGACAACTAAATATCTCAATACCCAGATGATTGCTTTTACCTTGGTAACGGAAGACATTAAAACGCTTTTCACATAGCTTCTCCTGGATGAAAACTACACTTGTGACAACAGTATTTAGAAACGATGCCTTGTCTGGAGATTTTGGAGAATTAAAATGTAAAAAGAGAAAAAAGTTCCAGGGCACTCTTCTTGCAAAGAAAATGCAAAAAGCCTTTTATTTCAATGGCTACTTCATATCAAAATCCTAGGTAGCAACACATGTGTATCGGCAGATACTCAGGGTGGAACTATCTAGAAACATCCCCTTTCCCACCTGATCACTGTAAAAACGTGAGCACACAGCCAGTGACGCACCGTATAACCACCAGATGGCTCGACAAAATATCTCCATGAAAGAAACAGAACAAAGAGGACACACAAATAAATATGACTACATACATTTACAGAATTATTGGTAAAAACATCTAAGCATTCATGTGAGCTATAACTAACTATAATATATAACTATAACTAACTAAATGAACTGAACTCTAAACAAGGAGTGTCATGAATCTCTTCAATGAGTCCTGTATAAATGAATGGAAACATAGAGACAACACTACTAGCAACGTTAGCATCATGCAGCTAGCCTATCAAGACAAATGACAGAGGAAAACTGGACCTCCCACAATTCCGGTTGCTTCCTCTTAAGTTTCCTTCTGCTTTTAAAAGTTTGATTGCGTTTTACTACCTCTCTTTTTAACTGTCAACCTTTTGCTGCTAATAATATTTGGTTTGGCTCCAGTTGTTGTCTTCCAAGCACATGCCCTCTCTCTCAGCTATCATGCAGGTGCGTCATGATCTGTCAGTCAAATACAGGTAGAGGCGGGGCTAGACCAACACATCTCTCTCTGAGTGGCTGATGCCTCTCCATCCTTAAAGATAAACAAAGCAACATGCATAAAAACATAGGCTATTTCAGCCATTATCTGTCACTCACTTACACCAAATTCATTTTAAAGTTTAGGCTACAATGTATTACAACTCACAACTCGAACCTCGGGTTAAAGAGGAACAATGCGGATTCCGTCCTGGTCGTGGAACAACGGATCAGATCTTTACTCTCGCAAGGATCTTGGAGGGGGCCTGGGAGTATGCCCAACCAGTCTACATGTGTTTTGTGGATCTGGAGAAGGCGTATGACCGGGTCCCCCGGGGGAAATTGTGGGAGGTGCTGCGGGAATATGGGGTGAGGGGGTCCCTTCTCAGGGCCATCCAATCTCTGTATGACCAAAGCGAGAGCTGTGTCCTGGTTCTCGGCAGTAAGTCGGACTCGTTCCAGGGGAGGGTTGGCCTCCGCTAGGGCTGCGCTTTGTCACCAACCCTGTTTGTAATATTTCTGGACAGGATATCGAGGCGTAGTCGGGGCGGGGAGGGGTTGCAGTTCGGTGGGCTCGGGATCTCATCGCTGCTTTTTGCAGATGATGTGGTCCTGATGGCATCATCGGTCTGTGACCTTCAGCACTCACTGGATCGGTTCGCAGCCGAGTGTGAAGCGGCTGGGATGAGGATCAGCACCTCTAAATCTGAGGCCATGGTTCTCAGCAGGAAACCGATGGAGTGCTTTCTTTGGGTAGGGAGTGAGTCCTTACCCCAAGTGAAGGAGTTTAAGTACCTTGGGGTCTTGTTCGCGAGTGAGGGGACCATGGACCGTGAGATTGGTCGGAGAATCGGAGCAGCCGGTGTGATATTACATTCCGTTTATCGCACCGTTGTGACGAAAAGAGAGCTGAGCCAGAAGGCAAAGCTCTCGATCTACCGGGCAATTTTTGTTCCTACCCTCACCTATGGTCATGAAGGCTGGGTCATGACCGAAAGAACGAGATCCAGGGTACAAGCGGCCGAAATGGGTTTCCTCAGGAGGGGGGCTGGCGTCTCCCTTAGAGATAGGGTGAGAAGCTCAGTCATCCGAGAGGAGCTCGGAGTAGAGCCGCTGCTCCTTCACGTCGAAAGGAGCCAGTTGAGGTGGTTCGGGCATCTGGTAAGGATGCCTCCTGGGCGTCTCCCTAGGGAGGTGTTCCAGGCACGTCCAGCTGGGAGGAGGCCCCGGGGAAGACCCAGGACAAGGTGGAGAGATTATATCTCCGACCTGGCCTGGGAACGCCTCGGGATTCCCCAGTCGGAGCTGGTTGATGTGGCTCGGGAAAGGGAAGTTTGGGGTCCCCTACTGGAGCTGCTGACCCCGCAACCCGATACCGGATAAAGCGGATGAAGATGGATGGATGGATGGATGGATGTATTACAACTGATGACAGAGTGAGCACCCAACAGGCTTAAACAGGGCAGGTTATACACTTGTTCAACATGACATTAAAAGTGCCCCCCCATGTGCACAGATTCCTTCAGAGTGAACACAGTGAATCTGACTGCTGGAGATGTGACAGAAATGCAAGAAGGTTGTGTTAATTCAGCTCTGTGTAGTGCCTGTGTCGAGAGGCAGTTAGAGAGCTTAGGGACCGTCTACAACCACAAAACAGAAAAGAGATACATTTAATTTAATGATTAAATAAGGTAGTGTCTCTGAACTTTCCTCAATTATAACTGATCTCCTGCTAGTTGTACTACAGCACTTAGTTTGAAATATGTTTATCTCTTTTCTGTTTTAATTCATGCACCTTTGCTCCAACAGAGGTTTCAGTCATTACCTGTGACAAGCTTCTCTGTTATTTAATCGACCAAGTAGCATCTGTCAGGCAAGACGCCAGTGCAAGTTTGAATTTGTTTGTACCTTCTGTACCTAGTTTAGGTTCTGTTCCAGCTGCAGTTCCCCTACTTAAGGGGAACTGCACCTCACCTACCTCTACTTTCTAAGGTAGGTTTAGTGGTGGGACAATTTCCCCCTCCTGTTTCTATGAAGCCTTTTCTGATTTTACTGTTCTCTACGTTTCGTTCTTTTTATTGTATGATACATTGTGTTATTCTTTGTTTTTTATATGAAGCCCTTTGGATACTTGCTGGTTGCTGTAAAGTGCTATATAAATAAATGATATAAATACATGTTGATTGAGTCATTTGGGAAGCAAACAAAAGCATTATTTAAGTTTGCTAATATTTAGCCTTTGTGAAAATGCAAGATATAACAGCGAGTAAGATTCTCTAAACCAAGTTTTCTGTGTGTTTCAGATGGTATGTTTGGGGGTTGTTACCCTGTTCCAGTGAAGGAGGTTTACACCTACGATGTCTCCCCTTCGGTAGTGCAACGCTTCAGGATGCTGCTGGAGAAGCTCTCTAATAGAGGTACACACACACACCTTCCAAGCTTGACATCCCCCCCAAAAGAAGCCATGGTTGTAAGAGATAGTGTATACGTAGATGTTACACCCTGTAGTGTCTTGGGGTATGGGGTATGTATAAACAAGATGTTTTAGGTTTGTATAAAGATACATTTTAAAATTAGTTAAAACTGATCAACGGATTTATGAATGGAAAAATGGGCCGATGGGTGCTGTGGAAATCAAAAACAGAATATAGCAAAAAGACATCTCAAAAGACAACTACTTCTACAAGTATAAGTAGGGCTGGGCAATGTATCAATGTTGTATCAATATTGCAATATGAGACTAGATATGGTCTTGGAAATTGGATATATTGTAATATTGTAATTTTGTAAGTGTTGTCTTTACATGTCATTTCAGTAAATTGATGTACTTTTACAGACTGTTGTAGCTGTTCTGTTATTTACCTTTACCCAGTAAGTCATTAAATCCTTTCTCGGAAATAATTATCAAAAATCACATTGTGTAAATAATTTTGTTAAAGCACCAATAGTCAACCATACAGTATCATCCCAATATCACCATTTAAGGTATTTGGTCAAGAATATCGCGATATTTGATTTTCTCTATATTGCCCAGCCCTAAGTATAAGAACAAAATGATAAACAAAATCCTCTCTAATTTAAATACTTGTTAAAATACAAAACAAAATACTCCCCCTGCAACTAATGTCACTACTGTCAAACCTGGTAAGGTATCAGCTTCTGAGTGTCATCCCTGGCCCAGTTCTTTTTTTTTCTTTAATTACAAGTTATAGACATTTGGTGTACATTAGAGAGCGGAAAAAGTAAACAATTTACAATCATGAGAGTAAAGTGCATATGGTAAAGTGCATAGAGTATAAAGTGCAAAACATCCCAAGTTAAGAAAGCCCCAAGGGAGGAGCTTTTTGTCCAGAGATGATCTTCTTCTCAGCTCATACAATACGAAATATTGAACTTTACATTATACACTTTTAGTTGGTCCCAGACTTATGTTGCTCTACAACAGCCTATCAGGAGATGCTGTTGTGTCTCATCATCATTGCAATACATCATTGGACATGTTTTAGTTGTTGTGTTACAAAGCAACTCCAAGACACAACAGCTCTGACAGGAAGTCTGTTTCCAGACATCAGCCATCTCAAGTCCTGTCTGCTCACTGAGAGGTTCTTCAGGAACAGGGTTCCTTCGTCATATGATAGGTGTAGATGGTAGGTCATTCCTGTTGATTTTAAGTTTTTCATATTCATATATAAAATCACCGTAAATATTGATATATCCTGGTCCTTTTCCTCTACTTGAAGGGTCACCGACCCAGAGAGCATTTCTTGAGAGTGCTGCTGATACATTTTTCACAAAGGCAATGTATAATCTTATTTCCATATCTACTGTCCCAAAGCCCCCATATTCTTTGCTTTTATACAAAATTTCTCTATTCGTAACTTCTCCCTGGCCTAGTTCCTGTGCAAACAATGCTGGTCTGGTAGCTGCCCTCAGCTGCTATCAGTCAGGCTATATTAGCTGGAGGCAGACTTCATTGACACTCCTCGATACGCTCAGTCCCACCTGAAAACACCAAAATAATTATGCTGTCAGATAATAAAACAACTGCCTTGTCACCATCTTTCTGAAGCAAATGTGCATGTGTACGTGTGAGTAAAAACCCAGGAACACCGGCGGGGCCAGACAGTCTGTGGGGGATGCACCGCACGTGGGTGTCACCTTACCTCCTGCACTGTCATTCCCCAGTAGGAGTACAACATCCTGAACTGACAGAGCAGCACACACAGCGACAGGAAAGAACCCTGTAACTGATTCAGACAAACGGGGAATGTAGCCCATCTCAATCCTGCGGAGCACCAAACCGGACCCACGAGCTGGTTGCATGCAGTGTCCCTCAGTACCCGGACAGAACTCTGATCTACCGGCAGGCCGGTGTGTGAAATGCCTGTGTCAAAGACAAATGGTTTAAAGGAGGCATCCGTCTCTTTCTTTACATGTTAACGCCGGACAGGCAGCAATGGCATGACCACCAAGATGACGGTAGAAACATTTCCTCTCCTCTATTTCCGCACCCGGCATTTTGTGTGCAGAGGGAGGCAGCACAGTGGATCAACGAGGTTTGTCAGGAGAACGGGTCAATAAACACATACTCATCAACTAGTGTTGCTGCAGCCTCGGGTAAATACATTTTAAAAACCTCAACCAGAAGTAATTCTTTCAGAATGAATGTTATCTGCAGAACAGGCAGCAGTCCATATGTGAAGCAACACTTCTCTCTGGCAAACTCAGTATAAGTCTGATTCTATGACTCCTACATTTCTGCCATTATGCCCCAGGGACTGGTTCATAGGTTTGCAGAATAGCAGACTTAACTGACTCGTAGTTTAAACTATCTTCTAATAAGAGCTCTAACATGGCTCCCTGAGCTTTGCCATGGAGCAAAGTCATATAAAAGTCATGAAAAGTCATATAAAACAGAACTGGACAGAGTGGAATACAGAAGGAATGGAGAATGAATAGACTGAGTGTCCAGACTTGAATCAATGTGAATTATTGGTTTAATTTGTATTTACTTAGCACTTTATAACCTGTATGAAAATGATAAATGATCAGTTGTTTGTCCCTTTTGTGGTGTAAGAGCTTTTGTTCACCACTAGAGGGAAGACAAACCCTGTGGAACAGCCCTTTGGCATCTGGGAGCATTTCATGCACTTTCATCATGCAGCTTTGCTTTGAACAACAGGACAGGAAAAAGACAGCCTGGTCCTCTCTTGAGCTTTTTGTGGCTGTGCCTGCTGAAGAGGGAATCATTCTGTTCAACACTTATTTGGGGGGGGGAGTTTCCCCTTTCCATTTTTTCAACATCTTCTTTTGAGCCTGGTTTGGTTGTCGTCCCCTCTCCCCCTTTACAAAAGGAAAAACAAAACTGCTCCTCAGGTTTAATTTGCCGAATCGGCACTCTGCAGGAGACTTGGAGAAAAATTGAGATTTCACAGAGAGGCGATGAGTTTGGAGGCATTTGTCAGGCTCTGGTAAGGGAAATGAATTATGCAAATTAGATGTTTGGCCCCTGCTGTCTGCAGAGGCCATTAGGGAGGACACAACTCAGAAGCATTTGTATTTCAGGCCCTACCAGTCCACTGAAACATCACACAGTTAACTCTCTCCTTATCCTTTTCTATTAAAAAAATATTGTCTGTCCTTTATATTAATAACTTTCTTGCTAAAAGTTATATAAAAAGATCAATACCATTCTTTGGTGTGTCTTTTCAATGTAAATTACAGTGAGGATAACTGCTTGTCACTATGCTAAATTCCGCAGCATCATATTGATATACACATAGGAGTTGTGTTGATCTCCTCCAGGGGCGTTGGGGGGGGGATGCTAGAATGGATAGCTGTGGATGCGGTGAGGGGCCAATACAAAATGCTTTTTAGTATTATTGGCCATCATTTGCATCAGTTAATAAAACCTTGTACATAATCTCATAATTTCTAAAGTCTAGTAACAGCAACCAGCAAGGCTGTGTTTAATGTAACCATGAAATAGTCCATCCACATATATTATTATATATGTTACTTATATTATTCAAACCACTACATTTACATTACTACATAATGCATTCTCATTATTGATACAACTAATGGTCATATGCACTGTAAATTAATCTTTGCAATTAAGTCAAATTAAAAACAACCTCATGTACCCATACACATCCATCACAATGTTTCATCTGACGGTGTGGGAGGCATGCACAAGGAGTTTTATTATTATATTTATTTACCCTAAAATGAAGAAAACAGTTGCCATAGTTTGTAGATTTCTAGGCCCATTAACGAGGCCAAACTAAACAGAAGCTTAAGTAAGAGTGTTGGGATTTTAGAAAAGGTTAGAGCAGGCTTAATAGACAAAATATTTTACATTATGTTGAGTCATTTGCAGATGAGCTTAACTTAATGAGAAAGAAATAGTGCCCCCAGTGTGCTGGCCATCTCTCCCACACTGGCTGTTGCCTGAGGCTGATGTGGATCCGTCAAACGATTAAAATATAGCGATTTGTCAAGATATCGTGATTAATCACATTGATTTCATAGTTAACTCGCCAGTAATTGCAATTAAAACATTTATATCTTATTCTAAATGTCCCTTGTTTTCTTTTTGGTCAGTTATTTCTCTCATTTTAATGGTCTTAACATGAAAAATGAATTGGCCTACTTTGTGCAAATGTTTTTTTTATTGAAAACAACATTGCCATATAGCCTACTGTAATGTTATATGTATATATATATATATATATAAATATATATGTGTTATGTGTTATAAGTGTTCAATGTCACACTAACAATGTCACTTGGAGCAAATAATCTCTCACACATTGTAACACTTTCCATCAAAAACATCCTTCTTGATTAAAGTGCCAGCTTCAGCCCTGAAAACCTCCTACATCTTTGCCCCTTTCACACTGCATTTATTCAGCTATTCAGAGGTGGAAGCATCTCACTCAAAGCCCCCTCTGTCCATTTACCTATTCAATTCAATTTTATTTGTAGTATCAAACACAACAAAAGTTCTCGAGAAATTTTACAGATAGAGTAGGTCTAGACCACACTCTATAATTTACAAACCCCCAGCAATTCTATTAATTCCCCAACTAGCAAGCAACTAGTGTGACAGTCGCAAGGAAATACTCCCCCTCAACTGGTTTCAAGCTTCCTGACTGCTTTTCTGTGTTTGGTTTAGTCTTTTAGAAGTATAGCGTCATATCTTGGCAGACGCTCCACCTTTACTAACCTGGTGTGTAAGATGTCATCTGTTCACCCGCCACTAACGCCGTTTTCTCAGCCACCAGCTGCCATTAAAGACTCAGTTCTACGGCTGTTTGGTGGTGAATGCTGGCCTGACACAATGTGAAACTGTAAGAGAGGCTTGTGCCTGATTTGGTGGCAGTCAAGGTTGTAATTCATTTTGCAGGAGTCTAAAGGCCGCTGTAATGAGTGGAGCTGACTGAATTAGCTCAGAAGTGTTGATGCGGTTGTTTCAGACAATGTGTTACTGTTCGTGGATCATCAAGAGTAATAAAATGTTGGCAGTGGTAGTGTCTTGTTCAGGAGAACTCGGGAGAATTCTATCAAACCCCAACACTAATAGAAACTGACATTGACATTTTTCAGTGGAGGCTGAAGAGATTTGAGTTATATGGGAAAATATATTAACCATTTCTAAACTTTTTCCATTAGTTCTTGGAGCATGTTATGCTTTATATTATGCAGAACTATCAGCTGAATAAAATATTCCTTTATTTCTTAATACAAATTAAAAATATAAGTTGTATGACCCGGAAAGGAGGAAGAGCCTGCAAAACATCAGTGGCCATTTCTACGCTGCAGAAACCTCCGTGATATCAAAGAAATAAAAACTCTTGTGTTGATAAATCAGTGAGTAACGTAAGGTTAGGTTGTTGTTTTCAACAGGTCAACAACTCCTTTAGTTCAGCCACGCCCCTATAACTCAGCCACACCCTTACACTTTGGCCATGCCCCTATATTTTATCTACACTCCTATATTTAGCCACACCCCTATGCTTTAGCTGCGATATTTAGCCACACCCCTATTCTTTAGCCATGTTCCAATGCTTTAGCCATGCCCCCATATTTTAGCTACACGCCAATATTTAGCCACACCCCTATGCTTTAGCTACGCTCAGATATTTAGCCACATCCCTATACTTTAGCCATGTTCCAATGCTTTAGCCATGCCCCTATGTTTTAGACGCACTCCTTTAATTCAGCCACACCTCTGTTACGGGACGGAGAGGACAGGACCCAAATGCAACAAGGAGGCGGCAGGCAGAAGCTGGTGCACAGCAGTTTATTGTTAAACAGTTCAAAGAAAAACGTCGGGAGCTACTGGCGTTGAAAACGTCCCGGAACCACCAACAAAACAAAATGAGAAGTCCAACATAAAACGGTCCAAAACACGTCCGGAGATCTGGCAACACAAAAACAAGAAAGCAGGACAGGGAACAGCAAGGGAGTAAAGTCACGGGGAAGCAAACAACAACTCACGAGGCGATACAGAAGGCTGGCAGGAACATCCACACAAGGACACAACATAAGGATCTGGCAAGAGACAAAGGAAACACTGGGGT
>NC_048418.1:25979566-26026134 GCF_013103735.1 Etheostoma cragini | reverse complement strand
CAGAGAAACAAAGTGAAGCTAGACAAGACTAGACACGACAAGACAGGAAGCTGACTATCAAAATAACAGGAAGTAGAAAAAACAGACACTTACCGGGAATCACAAGACAGAACCACACAGGACCGGGGAGAAAACCAAGAAACAAACACAGGGAAAGCCAAACGGGGAAAATAACCCCCAACAAAACCACAAACCACAACAACCTCTATACTTTAGCCACATTCTTATACCTTTCTATTTCTGTTAGACAATATAATCCATGGTTAGTTTGTAGATTTAAGCATCTTTTTAACTTGGTTTCAAAGCTACTGGTGCAAGAGCAACTATTTCTGATGGAGAAATGTCCTTACCTCCTAAAGACTTGACATACTGGCTTTACAGCTGACAGCGCTGCTTCTCATTTTAAGATTGTGTCCTCTGTGCTGGACCCAGTTCTTGTGGCATCACATCTGGAGCTCCAGTCTGTATTACTCAAATCTTTCATGAACGTCATTGCTCATCTGCCAAATGCCTTAGATCATTAGGTTCTTTACGTGGCACAGCCATATTTCCAGTTACATTTCGTTCCGCTACCCCATCTGGTGCTGGCGCCCGCTCCTATTTTCAGATGCCAAATAGCTGTGTTTGGATGCATGTTAAGCATACGAAACAGACGTCAATGCCCAAGCAGCTCATCAAACTTGTCTTTTGTTCACTTGCTGAAATTCAGAAAAGATTTTTGTCTTTAGTTTTTCTTTGTCACTGATGCTCTGTATTTGCCATATGTACACACTGGTCATTGGTGCAGAGAAAGTTTGACAAGTCATTAATAAAAAGAGAAAATACACCATTGCCCAAACTGCTCATCAGTTTGTTCTTCTGTTTGAGCGCTTGTTTCAATGGAGAAGAGTCATAGTTTTTGTCAGTGATACACAATATGATGAATTATATCAAATAAAGACAATTGAGGCACACATGCAACCAATGGAACATGTAACATGAACCATCATGTCACAGTAGCTGCTAAATTCCAGTGTTGGTGTAAATTGATACCAGAGACTTCTCATCGTGATGTAAACTACGTTTTTTAGGTAAGACTCACCAGAGTCTCTGAGGACACATTGCTGTTGCCTCATCTCCTCCTCTAATGATTAACCTAATGAGGAAATGACAGCATGCTCAGCAATTTCTTTCCCTTTTTTCATTGCCCAGTTCAGCTGGACTTTTGTCATGCATAAAAACTCACATTTAGAGTATGCCACTGCAATTATGATTTGTTCTTTTCCATCCGAGACACACATGTCCTCTACCATGTGGTAATACAAATTGTCTGTGTTTCTGTCTGTAGGTTTGACCTGGGAAGATGACACTACTCAGCAAGTTCTGTCCAAGGAGTTATCCAAGCTGAGGAGGGTTCCCTACAGGCCACAGAATGGAGCTGTCTACAACACCAACAGCAGGTCGGATGCTCAGCCATCAGTAGCTGTGGACATTGTTATTGACATTGTCTTATTATCCATGCCACAATGGTCTAAAAACTGTTTTAGGAGATTTCATTGGTGCTGGAGCCTGCTTCACAAAGATATTTTGGACTGGTGTCTGGTTTGGCTCTTAGGTAAATTCAGACTAGACAAACTTAAGACTAACTAACTTATTTCCAACCTGACTTGCTGACCAGTGGGATCAAAGACAACCAAGATGTAGTGTTAACAAGGTTTGTTTTGGGGCCGCACAAGTAATCAAATTTTAACCACGATCACGATTTTGACTTCCCACGATCAAATAGGCGCGATCGAGCGATTTGTTTTTTAAATGCGTCATTTCATAGAACACTCCGGGTTTTTTTGTAAAGCCAATCTCCGTAAACCCATGTCTGATCATGAGCCAGTCAGAGTTGTTCCCTGCATCGCACCGCTTAGTTTCTAGATGTAGAAAGTCCCAGAGGACAGAGAAAAGGGAGGAAAACTCAACAGATAGCAGTCGGTTATACGTTGGTGTCAAGGTTTACCAGTTTACCAGTAAAAGCAACATTTTGTCCCATCTGTTTTGTTTTTCAGAAAACAGCAGTGACCAGTGCTAGTTAATGTCTGTTAGCTCACAGGGCTCTAGGGTGCTAGTTAGCATCTGTTAGCTCACAGGGCTCTAGGGTGTTAGTTAATGTCTGTTAGCTCACAGGGCTCTAGGGTGCTAGTTAGCATCTGTTAGCTCACAGGGCTCTAGGGTGCTATTTAGCATATGTTAGCTCACAGGGCTCTAGGGTGCTACTTAGTGTCTGTTAGCTCACAGGGCTCTAGGGTGCTAGTTAGCATCTGTTAGCTCACAGGGCTCTAGGGTGCTAGTTAGTGTCTGTTAGCTCACAGGGCTCTAGGGTTCTAGTTAGCATCTGTTAGCTCACAGGGCTCTAGGGCGCAACTGGTGCACCTAATGTTTCCTCGCATCCGCTGCAATGTTGTTATATGGATATGGTTTAATTTTGCGTTACATGACCCATTTCTTCTGTAAAGCCATGCCTGTGTTGGCTCTCTCCTCTACTCTCTCTCCTCTTACTCTCTGCGCAGCCCAGCCACACAGCGGTGGTGGTCCACACTTCTGACTTACGTCCACAGTTTTAATTGTTATTAACACAGCTGTATATTGTTATTAACACAGCTGTATATTGTTATTAACACAGCTATATATTGTTATTAACACAGCTGTATATTGTTAAGCATGTGAGGCAAACCTGTATTTGTACCAGTGTTTCCGCTGATAACTCTGCTATCGCGGCAGCCACTGTGAAGAACACAGGAGAAGTTATTGAATGCAACTAACGTCAGTTGGTAGAGTAACAGCGTGTGAGACGGGGCTGCTGGACATGGGCCATAGATGTGACCCGTGGCCAGAATATCATAGCAGCGCAGTGATGATACAGACATTTTGTACACACAACGTGTGTAACTCCACTGACCCTCCATTCCACCCGTGCTGGACCCATTCATAATGAGTCGGCCGTCGCTCTGTGAGTACGTACATCACACTCCCTCTCTCTCTCCCTAGCTGTTTTAATCAGTTATTGTTGAAAAAGAGTGAAGGAGCTTTCTCAGAGATACATTTAAAAAAAAAAATCCTACTCTATTTATTTCAGATAGCTAAATTTCATGTACGTGTGTTGCAGCTGTATGTCTATACAACATTCAACGTCAACATAAGAGGAATGTAGCATAATATGGATGTGAAAGCAGTTATAAACAACCTATGTGACAATGAAATAGGTTTTGGTTCAAATCAACAAATAATCGTGATAATTATTCGTGATCACAATGTTGATCAAATATTCATGATTATCATTTTGGCCATAATTGTGCCGCCCTAGTTTGTTTTCAATAACTTCTGCGTAGAAAAGTCTTGCGTCCCATATGTACAAGTAAACCTCGCTGAGCAAAGAACTTGATCTACTCTCATCTTCATCTAAAACGCATGTTTGACACTTTGACTAACACTATGAACCTGTTGGGCCACGGACTAAAGAACATGATAGCACCCAAACTAGCAGTCAGTCTGACCGGCGGGGACATGTAGTTGTTCCTTACGCTAGATTTGTTTTATCAATGAGACTAGCCAAGCAACACAGGACAGAAAATACGCTCAGCAGAGACCCGAGACCGGCCAAATGTCCATTTTTATCTTTAAATGTCACAGTTACGGCTGAGAATGACAAGAGAAAGCAAACGTTCACAGATTTCACGTATCACTGCAATTCAAATCAACGGCCTGTTTTGACTTAGCAACGTCATGGTGATATATACTGGATTGACGTAATACAACTTGTTTTCTCCCAAAGGCCGGTAGCTGGAGCGATGGACCCAGTAGACCAGAGGGTGAAGCCTGTGGAGGTGGAGCTCAGTAAAAATCTGCAGACGTACCTCCAACGTCTCGGCCTCCTTCCCAAGACGCCATCTGCCTCTAACCTGAGCACCCTGGGCAAGGTGAGGGATTCCTGGATGATCCATATTTTTTTACACAGTAACACATATTTCACACAAAAATATTGACCTTAATTACAATAACATTCCAAGACCTTTTTAATAACTTATAAATATTCTTTTTGCAGGTCTAATAATCCACCTGTAGTTCTGAGTCTAGACTGTGACACTACTAAAATAAAGCACTCACAAACTCAGTGTTCTAAACATGGAATTGAACTGCAAGGCAAATGGGGCACTACATTCTGTATCATAGCCTATTATGTGTATTCTTTTGGATATATCTTTGGGTTTCACCTTTTTCTTACATCACATGGATAGGCTGGCTAAATGCATAGGCTCTGCACTGCACTGTGGGAAAGGCTTGTAGTGATGGTTCAAAGAAAAGCCTGCACCTTAAACAGTTAGGGTTCTGTGTAATAATGCACAGTCCAAACTCCAGCACCCGGCGCTCCCTGTTTCCCATTTGAAAGCGGGAAGGGCAGGTGGGTCATTTGTTTTTACCCAAACGCCTGCAAGGAGCCCCACCCTCCGCTCACAGCCACCTGCCTCCATGTAAACAAAAAAAAGAAGACACATACAAATGCAGTACACACTGACACACTCTCACCCAGTGATATAAAGCTCACACACACCTTCACAACGGGGAGTCCGATGTCATCCTTCGTTGTCACTCCGCTCTCTCTTCTCCATCCTTACTGATGGCTTCTCGCAGCATGACCGTTATGAGAAAAATAATACCAGCAGAGAGTTCAGGAGTTTACAGCTCTAATTAATAACTCTCCACATGACTGGATCCTCCGCTGGGCTCATCGGCTGAATGGTGGAGGCTTTTCTCCTGCTGGGGGATTGTAACCATACCCCACAGAGCACGAGGGCGTGGAGCCTACAGGCGTCGCTCATCCATATCCAGGTTTACGTGTTTGGAAAGGAAAAGGAGCAGGACGACCGAGTGGGTCCCGGAGGCCATGAGGGAAATAGGCTGCACCAGCTGTGTGACATAGTTAAATTAAGCTAGCGACAGTGGTAAATACCAGGAAGGACTCACAACTTGCAAGACATACATCACAAGAAATATGATGACTGTGGAACTTTACCATTAATGTTGGTATTATTATGATAATTGTTCCGTTAGTCAGGTTTGTTCCATTTTTGTGCTCTCTGGTGGGCGTTAATGTGGCAATAGTGACAGTTTGCTTTTGTTATCACTGATGAATCCATGATTGGATAAATTAATTTATAACTTGATTTTTAAAAATAGTTCAGATATGGCTACAATTCTTTAATATTAAAGCAAAAATGTGGCTCCTGCATTGCTCTGCTTACTGATTTGAGTGAATGATTTCATTCATGTGAAGCAATTTTACTTCTTCCAGATATAATAGTGCCTCTGTAGTAAATTTGGGCTTTTACTCTTTTATTTAAATTTAAATTTATAAATTACGCAATGCAAATTAAACTTGCCATGTGGAAAGAATAAAATATTCAAGTCCTAAATGACAAGAAGAAAACTGTTTACATTTTAAATAATACATTTTACATATCTTTTTAATACATTCAATTGAGAAGCCTTAAAATCATTAGAATCTACCTGAATAAGCTATGCTCACGTACGTTAATATATGAAATAGTATATGATGGTTAGGACTGACTGTATTAGATTGGCAGTCCTGTAGAAATGAAGACACATGTTTTTTTGCAGAGAAAACCAAAGCTGCTTTATTTCAACAACCATAGCTTGTGTCATTATTTCCGGACAATTTTCAGTGTTATATGGACATTTGTCTTGGTCCCAAAATTAATTTGCATTAATTACAATCTTGACACAGACGCGTGCGCGCGCGCGCACCCACCCACACACACACACACACACACACACACACACACACACACACACACACACACACACACACACACACACACACACACACACAATTTCAATCTAGGGCAATGGAGAGCTAACCCCTTGGCCATCATTGATGTCAACAAGGCATCAGATCCCATGATGAATATAGCAACACTGTAAAATAACCTATATAATAACTTAATAAAATGTATGGCTTCAAACTGTTTTTCTAAATTAACTCTGTGTGATCATATATGCCTTTCTTGTTTCTTGCAGGGTAACCTTTTCCCCATGGACTCCTATCGCGCCAAGGCCCAGATCCCGGCTAAGAAGTCATCTCCCTCCAGCTTTTCCCCTCTTTTATCTTTCTTACCTCTGCAGAAGCCGGGACCTCCAGCTGACCAGCTGCTCACCAAGCAGGCTGAGGGTGACCTTCTCCTGAGCGCCCTGAGGCAGTATCTCTCTCGGCATCTGTCCCCGTACGGTGGCGGGGTGAGCCCCGGGGAGCAGGAGGCCGCCTCGCCCCACCAGAGGCCCTTCTACGCCAATGTAATAGAAAACTCTGGCCTCAAAAAAGAGGGCTCAAAATCCAGGCTTCTAAAGTTGGGAAGAACACCGGGGGCTTCAGTCAAAGACCCTCTGACTTCTGTGGATGGTACGTGTTTTAAAGTGCACTATGATGAATTTCAGCATCAGAAGATAATGACGCTGTAGTTCAGGCAGGTGGTGGCATTCAGGTGCACATACAACCACTCAGCTGTTTAACCTATCAATGCTTTTGAATTAGCTGTGGTAATTATTAAGCTGTAGTTTATGACCTTGATTTGGTCACTATGAGATCATTCTGTGTTATATATGAGCTCCAGAGTATGTCTTAATGTGACTTATAGTTTGAGTTTAAAGAGGACTTTAAGATTATACTTTTTAAAAATAAGAGGAGTGTCTAGTCACTTTATAACCTTTGAGTCTTAAGTAACAGAATTCCTAAAATCAAAATATGATACAAAGGTATGAAAAGAAACAAAATGTTTTAGGAATTTGTATGACAACTGTCTGTGGGATGTATATAACGTTTTATTTGATGGAAAAAATGCAAGCATTGTGGAGAACAGAAAAGAATGTATGCCAAAATGCTTTGTAATCTACTGTCCATGGTTGAATTGGAGCAACATCTCTTCTGCATGATAGAAAACATAAAAATAAGAATTTGACAACCTACTGTTCTTGCGCCTATGCTAAAATGTAAAACTTTCTGAGCATTTAAAGCTCCAGTCACTGATTCTTTTGGAACAAAGTGTAAAAACTGAATTTGAACAAACAACAAGTGCTCTGTGTGTCTGACTCGCTGTCCTCTTACCTCTGTCTCTCTTCCAGAGAGATTCATCAAGAACGTTTTGAAGAGCGTTGGCAGGCACCACGTGGATGTGGATGGCCTGACGGAGCAGGATTTGGGACAACTGTCCAGCCTAATAGCTGATGCTCTGCAAGTGGTTGACCAGGACCAGGGACTTATCAGGGGCCGGATCCATGCCAGACCTGGACTGAGAGAGCTGAGGGTGGAAGAAGAGGAGGATGCTTCCAGGGATGAGGAAGAGGACAAGTTGCTAGAGAACACTCGAACACTAAATCCAGATGAGTGCGCCCCCACAGTCCCGGCAGCCGTTCAAGGTGATTTTGTAGTGATTCATTTTGTGTTTTACTCTGTTAAACCGTTGAGCCAAACCTGGAAGGCAAGTCTATTGTACTTAATTGTATAGACACAAAGGAGCTATTAAACAGTTTCCAGCAAAAGTGTGGCATTAAAAGCAATGTGAAGCTAAATAGGCAGCCTGTTGAGATCAGTTTGAACACAGCCAGTTTTTATGGTTCAGGGTCCACCGAGACCCCTCAGACTGAAAATGTGTCCACTACAGTTACAATTGCTCAACAAATAGCTTTACAATTACCAAAAACTATTATGGCATACATACATGCAGATTATCTGATGATTTTTCAGTGTTACTGTGAAAAATGACAGAAGAGCAAATTCATATCAGCCAAATATAAAGCAGAATGACTTGAAAAAGTGCTTGAAATTTGGAAAGCTCTTTGTAAACATTTTCATGAAGCCTAACGCAGTGTGGTTTCACAGTGTGTTTTTCACAGAAATGTGTGATTCCATGTACTCTCTTTCTCCCAACAGAGGATAAACAGGAGCACACTGTGAAGGACAAGGTAAGCATTCAGTTTGTGGCAAGAAAAAAACCTTAAATGTCAAAGGGAAGGCTAACATGAGCAATTACGTAATATTCTGCATTTGAAGAAAATCAAGCCTATAGTTTTGAAAAGAACTTAAAAAAGAGTTATACTAATACCACTAGTATTAATATTACTGCTAATTTAAGGTAAATGAATCCCAGAATGTGTAGACGTCCTAAAGCAACGACAAGGACAACTCAAAGTGCAATATTAAAAGACACATTTAGGATTCAAAAGAGTCAAAGAAAAAGGAACATAAATGATCTAGCTATAGAATGAAACTTTTTTTCCCTT
The DNA here is from genome assembly GCF_013103735.1 of Etheostoma cragini. Classification (NCBI taxonomy): domain Eukaryota; kingdom Metazoa; phylum Chordata; class Actinopteri; order Perciformes; family Percidae; genus Etheostoma; species Etheostoma cragini. Next base: position 26,017,815 of record NC_048418.1, on the reverse strand, counting down.
TATTGGAGCAAAGAGGCCTTAATCCAATCATCAAGAACTGCGCAAGAAGTATGTTAGAGTTTATCTAACTTTGTACATTTCAACACTGTTCATATACTGTTGACAACATCATGTATTTTCACATTATTAATGTACCATATTAGATTTAAGAACTATTTACATTTGTAATTTCACTGTCTTGTAGCCGTCTAAAAAAGCTTTTGTATGTTGTATACAGCCTGATCACACATCTGATTGCATCCATCCTGGTTTTTCCAGCTACATGCAAATCATCAGCCCTCCTCCACGCCAGAAGGCGCTTGTGAGGTCCAAGTCACTGTCCCGACCAAAGTACGGTCTAATAGCTGCAGAGGTGCCAGTTCACCTTCTGGCCACTGCCACCATGCCCGTGAACAAGGAAAAGAACCCCCAACTCCTCATGGGGCCTGTCCAATGTCAGCCCCCTCCCTCTGACGTATTTTTTTTCATTTAAATTTTTAATTTTTAATAACATTTTAAATCTGTTTATTGATCCCCAATGGGGAAATTACAGTTTACACTCTCAGTCCACACTTTTTGTTAGTTATCACACACAGTCCTGAAATACACACACACATGCTCAGGATCTGTACATGCACTAATGGAGAGATGTCAGAGTGAGTAGGCTGCCAGCTGAACCAGCACCCTGACCGGTTGGGGGGGGGGGGGTACGGTGCCTTGCTCAAGAGCACCTGGCAGTGCCCAGGAGGTGAAGTGGCATCTCTCCAGCCACCAATCCACACTTGAACCAGTGACCCTCCGGCTCCCTACACAACTCCCTACGGACTGAGCTACTTCCAACCCCAAATTATGTTTTATATCATAGCATGTATAGTTCCCGAGCATGGGTGTGTATTTCAGGCCTGTGTGTAATGTATGAAAAAACTGAACCAACAGAGTGAAAATGTGAATTTCACCAGACATGTCTTCATCTTCTTCTTCTAAAACAGATGTGGGGTTAGGTGTGTTGAGACTTTAAAGGCTGAAATTTAACCTGAGCATAGGTTTTTTTATTCTTACCTTAATTTCAGGTCTAGAATGCTTTTCATGGTGAGAAAATTCAGCTTTTTTAAATTTTTTAAGTGTAGGTTTGCATTTACCAAAGTGTAGATCTGATTGGCTTACACAAGCCATCTAAATCTGAATATTTCTTTTCAGCCTGAGGGTAGAAACCTTTTTACCAAACTTCTGGCCTACCTGGACAAAACTTCATTCAACGCCTCTCCTTCTGCAAGAAATCGTGATGTTGTTGCTATGGAGACACCCGTAGGCCCACAGTTGGGCCTAGAAAATGTCCAGAGCCGGACCAGCGGGGCCGTGGTGACGGTGCAGAAGAAGGACGCCACCCAGTCTGTGGAGGAAGTGTCGGAAGTGCAGGGCTGGATCAAGGAGGTGGCGCCCCCTCCTGCTTCGCTCGTGTATGAGGAGCCGCACGAGAAAACGATCCACGTTCCCGAACTTCAGCTGGACGTCAAAGCCAGCAGGACGAAGGCAGACGAGGACGTCTTTGGCTACGTCATCACCGACACAGAGTGAGTAGGAAGCTACTAACATCAAAGATTCTCCCCGACTAAAGAAGCCTATTACATGCTGCACCAATGGAATACAACGGTACACTTCCTGTCTCCTAAATGGGCGTGGCCTTGTTTGAAAGTGTAGTGAATGTCATGTGGTTGGATAAAAACTTATTTTTGCATAATTTATAAATATAGTCCCTGGTAAAAATTGAATCTTTAGGCAGCTAAAAACCATATTACTTTTGTCTCCAGATCTCGCAAGATCTGGAGATTTCTTCCTGTGACTCGAACAAATTGATTTGTCCGTCTGAAAAAGGCAATTTTTGTGTCAGGATGTAAAAATTCATTATTTACTTTGGTGACTATGGGGCAAAGAATTGGACTTAATCTTTGTTCAGATTCACTTCTCCCATTAGAATCAATCCACTCAGGACTGGCTGCTAGCCTCTTAAATAGGCGTGGCCCATGACACAGATACACAACATTACTTGAGTTGGCCGTCTGGTTCTAAACGGTTTCTGTTGTAATTTTATTGGGCAGCTGTTCAAATCACACAAATGTGCAACATGCTACATGCTGTGAGCGCATCAACTAAAGACATCAGTCAAGGTTTAACAGTCTCACCAGAGACATGTAGAAACTACAGTGTAAATGTGTAAAACTAATGACATTCTTTTTATTGTCCACTACTCATGCATACTAAAGAGATTTTGTTCAGTGACATTTCTACCAGATCAGATCCATTGTGGCTATACATCAATGGATGGACGCTGACAACTTGAGTCTGGTATGATTTCAGGGTGAGAGAAAAACCTTCCTTTTGTAATAAAAGTGCAGTACAGTGTATTTTTCTTACCCTCACCTCCAAATGTAATACTAGAAAGATAAGTGTTAGGCGGGACATCCACAGTAACGGGTAATCTTTTTTTCTCATAGAAAGGCAGCAAATTAGTTTTCCCCATAAATGCAAGTAGGTTTCTTTGTCGATGCTATGAAGGAAAAACAGAGTTGTTCATACCTCACAAAACAGGTGAACCTGCCTTCATCCTGATGTCAAAGTTGTTAACCAGGATGGAACAAGAGGACACTGCCAGGCCATCTTTTTCCTTTGTTCTTATTCTTACCAAGGCCAGAGCCATTTTCCAATTGATTTCTCGGCTGCTCAGTTTGAGATTGTAGGCGTTTAGAAATGGTGGCGGTGGTTTTTCTGTCTTTCAGCTGCAACAGGTGTAATTCTAGCTCAATGCCTTTTGCATTTACCTTCCTTTCTCTGCCACCCTATTACTTGTTATTCAGAGCAATAACGACAAGCCATAACGATTATGTTATAAAATAGTTAGCAAATTATTTTGTGATTTCTTTTTTGCTTGATGGGTTAGTAATATAATAGTAATTATAAATGTTGTCAGCTATTACATTTATTTTTGCAAGTTAGACAGTGTGCGGGAGTTTCTTTGTAACTAGCCCCCCTCCGACCCATCAGTATTATTCTGTTCTGACGTTCTAGAAGAATACCGTCTTTTTGATGTCGTTGTCAAGGTCCCATTCAGGGCCTCATCATGTTGAATGATGATGATGATGATTATTCACCTGATGATGATGATGAGTTCACCTCCTGGGCACTGCCAGGTGCCCTTGAGCAAGGCACCGTACCCCCCCGACCGCTCAGGGCGCTGGTTCAGCTGGCAGCCCACTCACTCTGACATCTCCCCATGTATAGTGCATGTATAGGTCCTGAGCATGTGTGTGTATTTCAGGCCTGTGTGTGAGTACTAACAAAAGTGTGTACACAGAGTGTAGTGCAGTAATTTCCCCATTGGAGGCTAATAAACAAACATAACAAACATATATATATATATATATATATACATATATATATATATATATATATATATATATATATTATGATGATGATGATGATGGAAAAACCTCTTTTATGTTAAAGCAATGGCTTAAAAAGTGAACCTAAATGAAGAAAACAACTTGGTGTCCTAACAGGTGACCTGTTAGGACACCCTGTGCAGGACCCTTAATACAGCATTAGTTTTTTCAAGTTTTTTAAAGAAATTATGGTAAAATGGAAGCATGGCACCAACTGTGGAGGTAACAAAATGCATGTTTTTTTTCAGAAGCTCCAGGTAGTTAGAGACTGAGACTGGCAAGCAAAGAATCTGGCACCTAACTCCCCAATATTACCACAACTTACAGAAGATGTAACTTTTGATTATTTTAATTTCTTTTTTACCTAATACAGAGACAGGCTAGCCATTTCCCCTGTTCCAGTTGTTACGTAAGCTAAGCTAAGCTAAGCTAAGCTAACACGCGGCTGGCTGTAGCTTCATATTTAGCCTACCAACATTAGACTGGTATTGATCTTCTCATCTAACTCTCATCCAAAAAAGTGGATCAGCGTAATTACATGCAAGACTATTGAAAAAGTGACTACCTCATACAGTAGTACTTGATTATACCTTAATAATTTGGATATATAATCCTCATTGTGTACAGACCATAAATAACAATATAAACAATGGAAGGATGTGATTGGCTGTAGATACGTACCTCAACATCAGATCACAGATGTTTAAGCTTTAAATCATTTATATCATAGCTTTAAGTAAGACGTGAATTATACTAAATTTTGGGTTGTCTTTAACCTGTCGATAGAGGAGTGAAGTATCCTTCCTTTGAAAGCAGCACTGTGATGAGATATATAGCATCCGTGTACCGGTGCAGGGCTCCAGGTGTAAGAAGATGCATGAGATGCACAGTTGTGGACTCTGCTGTGAAGAGGTGAGGGCGGATAGCCAACCTCCTGCTGCTTTCAGTGCCTCAGTTCCTCCTGTGGCCAGGAGAAGGAGGAAGGAAGACAGGGTGATCCACCAGAGCTGCTCCCCAACCCACACATATTCTACATATGACCATCGAGACCACCCTTTAACCTACAAAATGGTTTCCCTTGTTTCTTACCATCCTACACACAAACACACCTGATCTTGAATAATGATGCCCATCCTGTTAAGATTTGCCTTTTGAAAAACATATTAAAAAAAGTGAAACACCTTTTATATTCCTTTTAAATCTACCGTAAAAATTGTGCAACAAGCTTTCATAAACAACATGTGTATAATGCAAACTGCCTCACTAATAGGCTTGACAGTAAAGAGAGTACTGTACAGGACATGATGCAGGAAAAAAATCTATAATTATGTCATTTATTAATAATCCCTGTGGATTTGTTACCCCAGACCATTTTGTCTCCTCTATGTTAACTTTATTTATTTTCAAAATGTAATTAGTTTCACAGGTTCATTCACCTTCCTATAATAAACTGCTACATGAATCTGACACTCCAAATCTTGTAATTCATAGAATTATTTGTAAGTATGGCACAAGAAAAGCTATTTACAATAAGTGGGTTGCTATTTTATGCACTTCCTTGAGTCCTTAGCAACACACCAAGTGGGAAGATGATGGTATGTCGAGGAAATCAAAGGACAGAAGTACAAATACTTTTTCTGTTTTAGTTAGATCTTACAGTTAGTATTCTTCTGTTGTTGATAAACCACTAAAAAGTACAAATGTCGACCTCTTGGTGGTGCTAGAGGAAATAGATAAATGGTTTGGGAATCAGGATGTCTACAATATATAGTCAGTCGATGTTTAAGTGGCTAAATGAAAGCTTTGACCTGCTGCTGCTGCCAGAGGATAAGATGCCAATACTAAACATGAGAATAATAATAGGACCTTTTGAATGACATGAATAAAAGCTGCTCCAGATGAGAAACACTCCTGCTGCAACAGGCTGTTGATGGAGCCAAACCCAATGTAGTGTGGTGGGATCAGCTGCTCTGCTCTGTGGAGGACTGACTCCACAATGCCCAGTCATTGTCCGGCCCATGTAGGCTGGGTCCTGCAGCAGCCCGGGTTCTAATCTGACTGCCGGCCCTTTGCTGTGTGCCCCCCCCTCCATCTCTCTCCCCCTTTAATGTCTATCCACTGTCACTACAATAAAGGCAAAAGCCCCAAAAAATAATTTTAGAAAAAGCAATGTGCCGATCTGATTTTACTCTGTAAACTGTGAAAGAATTAATATGGTCTTCTTTTTTTGCATTTATAAAAGAATGGGATGTTTTATGATAAAACAAACTTGTCAATGATGCTGTATGACAGTCAGCGAGCTGTATTTATATACGTATATTATGGATATACTGTATATGATATAAAAATTGGATACAAAGTTCTGAAAACATAAATTTGAGTAGATTTTATTTTTCAGTGTTAACAGTGTACTGTGACTACTGGGGAAGCATTCATTTATTTGGCCAACTTACTACCATGTGATCAGTGCTTGTTCAGTGGAAACCAAACACACAGGGGTCACCACATCAACCGGGGCTGCATATGAATAGGATAACGATTAGAACAGCGTCAGTTTAATGTCCGGGATTCAAGGAGGTAAACAACTGTAAATTACTATAACTAAATATATTTCAAAGTCAGTGATCTCTCCTCTGTCTATTCTTTCACTGTCATCCCAACCTGACCTCTGGTGTTGAGGGAGAAAACTACTCTGAACTACTTCATTTAATATTCCTTCCTTTTTCTTTTCAGTTTGGTCCAGTGTTACTGAGTTTCTCTTTCTACATATAGCTGGAAGTGAGCAAAGACAGTACAATGTACTGGACTATCCGAAGGAAGAGATCCTGATGTTAAAGACTGGCTGCCATGCAACCACCTGGCATTATGGTTTTGGGACTATTGAGAAGAAGGCAAGAAGGTCAGAAGGGAGGAAGAAAAGCATTAAGATGGAAGGAGTGGAGGACAGAGGAAAATATAAAAGAACTGCAAGAAAGGAAGAAAGAATGAAACAGGGGTAGAAGAGGCAGAAACATGGAAAAGAAGAGGAAAAGGAGACGCAAACAAAACAAGGCGCTTTCAGAGCTCAAATGTTTATTGTACAGCAACTCAGGTTAAATATAAAATAGTTGGATATTTAATAAAGAAAATCCTACAAGGACAGGAGTCCTGAAGATAGAAGGCAGGTAAAAAACAGGAATAGGCAGAATCCCCAAAACAGAACGAACAAAACTACTGGGTCCACCGAGACCAACAGGCTAGACTACACACACACTCACAGCATCCATGCATCCAATGATCTGAGACAAAGGGCAGGGAAACAAGTGAAAGACAATCACAGAGGTGGGAAAAGACAGGAAGAAAAACAAGACAAGACAGGAAAACAGACTAGCAAAATAAAACAGGAAAAAGAAACATACAGAACCATAACAACCTCTCTTCCATATGTGCATGTACTGACCTTGCCACTGCCTAGAGCGAGGGAGCAGGGCGAGAAGAAAACAAGCTCTCGCTCTGTGACTTTCCTCACCTCTTCAGTCCTCAAACAGCTCTTACCACTTTCTGTCCCCTCTGACCTCTGCTTCTCTTTTCTCTGTTGTTTCATTCTTTGTCATACTTTCTTCTGTCTTAGTTCAGGTCACATATCCAGAGATTTTGAATATCTGCTGTGTCTGCATGTCAATCTCTCAGTGTGTTGTTTGATTACTTCTTCTGTTTCTTAGCTTCTCATGATTTTACACCCGTCGTAAGAAGTAAAGGAAGGAGTGGTTTCAAGAGAAAACTAGTCTGCATAGTTTTCTATTATTATTACAGCATGATTATAAAACCTTTATTTTATCATACATTTAAATTTCAGAGAATTTAATGTGCCCTCATTAGTGTTTATATGACATCCCACACAGCACAAGAGCACACCCACAAGAGTTTCAGCCCTATCTTTTCAGCACTTTTCATTACAAATAATATTCCTTGCGTTTTCTCAGTATACAGTATGTGTAAATTGAGAGTCTATACTCCTGTTTTCTATAGTGCATAGCAAACCATGCACCCATTTAGCAAAGATTCTTTTAGTAGCACTTATATTTTACTAATATGTAAGTACTATGACTTGTGTTTTACTCTTTGGGATGAGTTTCATTTAACTTAAAACTTTTCTGTACCTTCCTCCCTTCACCTCCTGACCTCCTCACCCCATTCCTTCTTTTCTTTCTGTCCTCCACTCTCCTCCTCCTTCTTCCTGCCTTCTCTTCATTTTCATCAGTGGGCTCCAAACAGACAAAGGCCTCCACCTGATGGAGATCCTGGCTCGCATGTCTAAAATCCAGATGACCGACTTCGCAGAGCTCTCGTACGTATTTCTGCTTTTTTCTGAGTCACATGGAGGCAGGAAACGGCAGGCGTTTTATTCTTAGTACTGTTTGTTCTCATAAAGTGAGCCGTCTACACCTAACCTATAAAGCTGCTATTTCTTCTCCAGGTTGAAACAGTTCCTTTTTTCTGCGTTTTCCTTGTTTGCGGAATTGAATAATATGAAATAATCTATTGCTATTGAGCATGTTGTTCAAAGCTGTTTAGTAAAAAAGGCCAATAAATAAAGTCTGTTCAAACAGAGCCAGCCCACTGGAAGGGACACGTTTACACCGTCGTCATTTATCAATCTCATATCCCTGTTTAATTATGATCACATAACCAGTGAAATAATTAAGATTTTTTTTTTTAAATTTATGTAATAATCTAGCAGCTGTTATAGTAAAATCTGATTTTGCAGTCTTGAATTGACTGCAGTGATGAGATAGATCATGATGAATGGTACCATAGCTATCTGATGTACAGGGTACTCTCTCTCTTCAAGTTTACAACTCGATAAACAGACACAGTTGTGCAGGTCACCTAGAATGGAGCTGAGTTGACTGCCAGGTTCTGGTCAACACAGTCTTGAACAAAGCAGCCGGTACCTGTACGCGCACACACACTCAGTGTTCCAGCTCCAGCACCGTGTCGAGGAGCGCATTGCAATGCTTATAATGTCGTTCTAAAACTCTCTTTACCCTGTAATAGAGCATGGCCTCTGGCTGTTAAATGGCCAAGCAGTTTAATTAAATTAAGAATTATATCTGGAAAAACTTCAAATTCAAAATCACAAAGGACTAAAATATTGAAGGAGCAGAGGTCTGTAGGTCTCCTCTCATCGTGTTATAGTGTGCTTTATGTTCCTGACATCCACTGTCTTGTACCTGTAGGCTCCAGTGGGTGGCAATTTTCTCAAAGGGCAAGCATCTCATACTGAAACTCTTGATGTATTCCCCGTGGAAGATAAACTGTTACCCCACCGAGCATGTCAAATCAGAGATGGTAAACTGGTGGGATCAAAATGGAGAGGTTTTCTAGTGGCACAATGCAGTGAAATCAGGGAAAGAAAAAATGGTTTCTTTACAAATATTCTGGGTTGCAGAAGGATTTCCAAGTAGCCACTGAAAAAGTCAGCAGAAAGTCTAAGGGCCTTGGGGGGGGAGGGGGGGGGGCAGCTCTGTATACTGCTTGACATGATGATGAAGAGTGCCCATACCCAGAGGTCTGTGTTTACGCGCCAGTTAAACTCCGATGACTTGTGTCAGAAGAGTTGAAATACGCCGACTTTCCCTCATTTAGCATTTAGCATAGCGCAGCGCCATTGAAACCAAACACATCACTGGCTTAGACAGCTCCACCCTTTTGTCTAAATGTGGTCAGTTCTGACTCCAAAATATCAAGATGGCAACGGCCAAATGCAACAAACTCCTGGCTTTGAAATGGCAGTCCACAGACCAATGGGTGCAGCAATTCATATACAGTCTATGCTGTGGCTAGGTGGCGATAGGGTGGCTTTGGGTCGTGTGATACATACACAAATACCTTCACACCCGGTCCCTTTCACCACCCACAACACCCAGGTCCTGTTGTTCCCGCGCTACCTTGCCGTGCTGCTCGGCTGCTGTATTGAGTCCCTGTGTGGCCCGTACTGTTCTCCTGTTCTAATGCACCTTTTGTCTTTGTTCTTTTATTCCGGGAATGAAAGGAGGGAGCTGTATACTGGGGAGAGTGATGGATCAGAGGCAGAGAAAGCAAGAGAGCAACAGAAAGACAGATAGCTACAAAGGGAGAGAGGGGAGGAAGCCGGGGTTCTCTTTTGTTGTGGGCACAGTAAAAGCCCAGCAGGGGGAGCCGCCTTGACAATTTTTCAGAGACGCCACGCTTACTCTCCTAGACCGCCCGGCTCCTCACCGCCGTGACGACTCCAGTCACCATCATAAGAACAAGTAAGCCCAGAGACAAAGGATTTAGACTGACACTGAGTCTGCTGACATTCCTGATTTACCCAGCCTGCCTCTGGCTTTTACTGCCCTGTTCCTCAACACCACCAGCTATTCCAGAGCTTCTTTTCTTTAACCTCTTCAAACCCAGTTGTCCCTTCATTCTTCCCACTACATAGATTTCAGGTCAGAAAAACTATTCTGTATCCTCTCTGTGTGAAGTTGTCAGAGCCGTCCACTGATGATGTTTGCAATGAACAGATGCTGTGGTCTGAATGGCTGCACCACTCTATCAAATGGAAATATTTTAATATTTACCAAAATTAAACCTGACACATTTGGCTGCTTTGGAAAGTTTTTTTTAGGTTTTGACAAAACTAGGTTACTCAAACTGAAGAATATTTGGGTTGAAGACAGACTCATATTCAAATTCATATTCATATTATTTAAGTTTCCTTTACCGCTGCATGCATTGTGTGGTTACCTGCTGAAAGACAACAACACTGAGCTGCAAATGCTTTGTGTTGAGAATAGGATTGTGGGTATTTACAGTATTTTGTAATGCATCAATATACAACTGCAGTCAGCCATGCTGGGAATGTATTTTGACCAGGGGGGGCTGGCTTATGTTACCAGCTTATAGGTCCATGGTTTTTGTGGGCCTACCCGTTTTTAAATGTGATTTAAAACACATTGTAACCCTTGCTAGTTTGAGTGTTTTAGGAAAAACTGGGGAACAGAGTTGACGTCTCAATCACGTTGTGCTTGTTTACTGCTCGCTCACTTTTCTTGATTATGGTCTATGATCGCCCAACACACGTGAGAACACTTCACTCTCCTGCCTAATTGCAGGAAATCTTCTTTGTGCTCCTTTGCTGGGTTTTGAAAAATGTTACGCCTACTTTAGAGCAGCTTTTTGATAGTCATGATCTTTCTCTTTCCATTTTAGGTAGTATTGTATCCAATATTAAGCTACATATGGTTTTACTTTGTTCTAACATTTACGTCTTTAGGCCTCCGTTTAATCATTTAACCACAGAGTCTTAATAATACAATCTATGCATTTAACACAGAAAAAAAAAAGTTAGGATAGTACCCAAATTTATCAGCATTTCAGTACAGCACAACAGCAGTTACAATGATCAAGATGCATTCAATTGGAAATGTCCCCCCAGAACATTGGATAGTCTTATGTTATTAATATATTGGGCGCTAAACTTAAATTGTCCCCGGTTTTCATTTTAGAGCTCTGGTTACAGTAAGTGTCACTGGTCGTTCCACTTTAGGTTTTAATTACTATTGCCTAAACAGCACCTTCTAGTGGTGAAAGCTAAATGAAAGTGGCTTGGCTGAAAAGCACCAGACTCGAAACTCTAAGAATGGATTAAAATCATGACTGCAATTGTGGCCGTGGTCCTGCTGCACTCCCTGCTATGCGCTGACCTGCCGCGCCCTGCTGCGTCCTGCTATGTTCTGGTGTGCGCTGCTGCATCCTGTGGCACCCTGCCGTGCCCTGCTGTGCCATGACCTACTACGGCTACTATTTCTAGTTATAGTCCCATTATAGAACGGACTAGACATTCTCTACCTGTAAATTATAGAGTGGTCTAGACCTGCTCTACCAGCAAATTATAGAGTGGTCTCTGAAAAAGCACATCATTGTGTGATGTAGTAGGTTCCATAGGGCCACATCGGTAAACGCCAGCTCCTTACTGTCCTCGTCCACTGAAAGCTTACAGCTATGCCGTTCCAATGCGGTCCTGTTCCTGGTGAGCTCATAGCCCTTACACCAGTTGTATGTCTTTTTATCCAGTCTGGAACTTGTTCTTCTTTTGAAGACTTGTGTACAATGAATTCCTACTCTTATACCCAATATTGGAATGTTTGTTGATCATATTTGATCCATTATTGATCATCCATTAACTGTTATTGTTGTGAGCTTTGTTTCTAAAAAACGTATTAGCATTTCCATGAGAGTCTAACCAAATAAGGTATTTTTTAATGTGTGGGTGATGCGGTGAAAATGTGTGTACTTTACTTCCCCTCAAATACAGTCAGGAAACCCACTTCCAGTGCTGGTGCAGCAGTGGGAGGTACTTTATGTTTCCTGCTCATCTTCCTTTCCCCCAATTGTAATATTTCATTTAACTGTTGTCCTGAGAGTTTTATTTTATTCTCTAACATTGAGCTCTGTCTTTAGAAATATCTTGTGTTTATGAGCTTAAGTGGCATTTATTTGGAACTTATACTTTCAGAACTATAAGCATACAGACAGAAACTTTTGAGGTAGATGAAAAACAACAACCATCAACAGAATCGCCTCATTATCACGATGCTATACTGGAGAGAACAATCTGTATTATCATTTTCATGATTAGCTGATTTGCTTTTATCAATCTGAAGAGAGTCTGGCTCTGTGGTGCTCACAGCACAGACCGATTGGTGGGATTGCTGTTGAGGTAATATACACTATGGGACTATATTGTGTCAACAGTTGACTTAATGTAACATTGTGTGTGGAGTTTTCTTTAGCGGGGTGCTAATGTTCCACCAGAACAATATCCTTCCTGAGACTATTAAGCAGAGACATCGTCGCTCTGTCCCCAGACCATTGGGATTGGTTTCAGTAACGTAAACAACTCCTGTTTTTTCTCCTATCATGGAATGTATCTGTGTTGTAGACCTTACTCCACAGCGCTTTGGAGAGCTAGGGATGCAAGACTAGTATATAGTACCATAACTCAAGCTGTACCATACAGGCCAGCTCTCAATTCAGTACGCCCTCATTATTTACGTTATTTCAGGACATTTACAGGGGCTGTACTCGACATTCAGAAAATTAATATAGCAGCAAACACATATTTGCTATGTAAAGATATAGTGGAGAGATGGTGTCCCGAGCTGAGGTTGAGGTCACACTCCCTCTGTGTGTGTTGGAACGGATCTGCTCCGTTCTCCTTTTATTTGCCTGTCCGGCCCTGTGTGCATGTTATTTGGGCTTGTGAAATGCTCAGATGCAATCCTGGCCCGCTGTTTTCTTTCTTCCAATATTTCTAGTATGGCCCCTTTAACTCAACCTTTACCTATCAGGTAAAGACCCCCACTATAGAAGAATGCGTATATATATTTTGAGTATGAAAGTGACATTTAAATGCATTAGCTGTGGACCTGGGGAACTGCATTAATCGTAATGTTTTAAAAGGAATTCCCTAACCTTTGAGTTTAAAGGGTCAGGTCAACCAAATTCACAAAACAGAGAAGTCTGTGGATTATCCAAAGTAACTTATTCTGGCAGAATTATGTTGCTGTTTCATTTTTCAAATGTGTTATTTTAGTTACCAAAAAAATAACTTCCATTCTCCTCCACTATAGTTAGGTAGGGCTAAACTGGATGGATAAAATCCAAACTATCTCAGGATGGACAAAGGTGTATTAGTGTTATTATTATTATTATATGAATTAATCTCTAAGGTTGGATGCGATGCATTGACTGGAACTGAAGTTAAAGTACTGTATAAAGTCCTAGCAGTATATGTGTCCCTCTCTTCCCCCCCACATCCATCCTGTATCTGTTCCTTCATCCATTTGCCTGGCAGCAACACCGCGGGCACCTCAACTTCACACCTCATACACAAAAAGCACATTAGCATATTACAACAACAAAAATGTCTTTCAACAAAGCAGTTAGTGACCTGCACAGCCTCCGCCGCTGAAAAAAACAACAAAACTTCCATTTTCCAACAGTTTCCTCTTGGGAGCCGTAACCAGAGAGCAGCGGTGGTTCAGCGAGCCTGCAGCACAAAAACCACCACCACCCTGCCAAACATATGAATCATAAAAGTGAGCCTACACAGTGTGTGCCAGGACACAAACCTGGAGATCCAGAGTTTCATTTGGAACAGTTCAATACTGATTAGATAATACCGACGGTGAGCGCTTTCAGTACAATGGCCCGCTAGTGGTTGAGGGCGAAGCGGCGGGCGGGAGGGAAGCGTTGATGTGGGTGGCTTGGCAGGGCCTTGAACTGCAGCTGGCTGCAGAATAATAATGTCTGTTGCGTAACCGTCACTGAGTGTAGACTGGATGTTTTTGTTTTTTTTTAAACATGAGAGTCAAAGTGATGTAATGTCTGTGTCTGAGCAGAGGGGTCATATCAAAGAGCTGCCACTAGGAGGAGAGAGTGGGCCTGAACTGGAGGAGGATGCTGGTGAGGCCAGATGTGTAAAAGAGTTACATCTTTTTAAGTAATTAAAACTTAAATGGTTTATGCACTTGAAACAAGTGTAACAATCTGCCATAACGATTTTGATTTGACTTCATTTTGGTACAAAGCACATCATATACAGTGTGTGCAGTCATCACAATCAGCTGTTGCTGGATAAAAGCTTCCTTTAGCCCCAATGATGTGTCTTAATCCGATTTTGATAAAGTCTCTAAGCTAATGGAGAATATGTCAGTCTGTTAAGTACAAATTAAATCAGTTTTATCATAATGATTTTAAGTATCTTGAAACAATAGAAATAAAAAGCTTGTATTCCAACGTCATCTTATTCATGATCTGCAATATTAGTTTTTATCCGCCTATACATTTACAATTCTCTTCCTTTCAAAGGTCGGTTGCTGCTTAAAGGAAAGGCATTTTAAACCACATTAATGAGTTTTTCATAAGCTAATGACACAAATATCAAGGTTTGCGTGACAACAATGATGCATTACTTTTTGATCACCATGACAAAAAAAATACATTTTTGATATGCACTTTTAGTTTGGGTTTATGGATGAACAGCATGTTGATGGCTTCTGAACCTGAAGGCCTCAAGTTCCAAGATGTACCTGCAGACACGCGGAGATGTAGAAAGCCCCCTTTGCTTCTTTGGGACGTTGAGTGCCGAGGTTATTTACGAGGTTTGAAGTGGACGGGATGCCATTGTGCCAGAGCTGCCCTGGGTGGCAGAGGCCGACACGTGGATATGTTATCAACTCAACATGAGTGATATTCCCTCATCACACACAGAGACTCCACCTGCACCCGCTGATAAATCCCTTCACAGATGTAAGAAATATATTTGGCCTGATACCTTGGAGGAGAAAAATGGGCCAACTCTCTTTTTGAATTTTATGTTTCTTTGGCTGCTCAGTTTGTTTAAACGTGGGGAAGATATTGCAATGTGGAATACAGCAGGTGCATCATAGAGCATGACATGAGGTTTTTCTTATCTATTTTCTTATACAAGCATTTAGCTCGACCACGTTCCCCTCTGGGAATCATTCATTTGACCTGGTCTGATTAGTTAGTTATTGCACCTTATATGTTCCAACATTAGTACTCCATTATTACTGCACAAAGTGAATGTCTAGGTCTAGGTGCTCTTTGTGTTTTTCTTTGATACACCGACCTCAAGGTCCAATAAACCCATTTGAAAACAAACAGTGAAAAATGCAAGGCTGGGAATGTCAAATGAAGGCTGTTAATCTAACGGTTTGAAAAACAACACGTGGACGGCCGGTGAGACTATGGAAAGATAACATGGAGCTTGTTAGACCATATTAATTAATTAATCTTCTATCCTGTTGTATTAAGAAATGAATACAACGTGAAAGGATCAAAACATAAAGCATTGTCAAAATAAGTATTTTTATATATATATATATATATATATATATATATATATATATATATATATATATATATATATATATATATATATATATATACACCTATATTAATATTGCTGTAACACAGTTTTCAAATTTGCAATAAAGATGTAGAACAATGTATATGATTTACATTTTTATATCGTCATATTGCCCAGCACTGAAAAGAGAGAAATATTTATTTTAAACCTTTTTTTTCTCAGTTGTAATGTTTCTTATTTCAGATTAAATTTAAATGCATACTTTCAAAAAGTAACTGTGTGTGTATATGTGTGTGGGTTAGGATATAATACATTAGGTAAAAGGTAGATTTTTTTACAAACGGTAGAGTGGTTTCTATTTTCACTATTGGTCTTTATTCTTGTGCTGCTTATTTGACTTCATTTGAATGTTTAAAACATGACAGTCTGTTGTGTCATGTTTTTGGAGAGGCAGACCACACAGAATGCCTAAAAACTCTTAAAACAACAACAGTGCAACAGTTTAAATCCATCAACCTGAAACGACAACCACTTTTCCGAATCCATGAAAGCATTGTACGTTGGTGTCTCTGCCAGCTGCTTTAGCATTGGACCTGATCCATTAATGATGTAACCATATTTTATATCAGCGTTGTTACAGTAGCAGTCACTTCCTATAGCAGAGCACAATACGTCCCTGAGGGGAACCCAGTGATATATCTTCCTGCCGGGCCTTTAGTCTGAATTACAGCAGGAAAAAAAAGGGTTAATCACATGGGGAGACTCCGCTCTGCCTCTGACCACCCAGCTTGTCCCTGTCGCTCCCTCAGTCTTTCAATTCAAGTGGCTTTATTGGCGTGAATGTTGGATGACCTGGGGTAAACGTGCACCTAAAAACAATGCAGATGGCTTTCTGTCCTTTTCTTGCCCATGTTTGGTTCTCTTATTGCCTTTTCTCACCACCCCACATCACATCTACATGCTTTGCAATCACCATACGTCAAATATAAATGTATATGTATTAGAAACTGGGCTGCTAGAAATGCGTTAACTCACCAGAGGATCACGTATGAGAGTGTCCTCTTGTTGATGACCAAAATCCTTCATCCCCGACCCCCCTCTCTTCATTTCCACGCGTGCTTAAATGCCGCCAGGAGCATTACTTTGAGATCCAAGAGGTTATCTTGCAGTGGTGATGGGAATTGCAACAGCCTAAAGGACCGCCACAGGTTAAAGCTTTTTTTCATGCACCACGTATGGCTGAGCTTTAATGAGCACAACTCTTTTTCTCCCTCCGTCTGAAAAACACCCCTCCACTGTGGAAAGGAGGATGCCAGCATGTCTCTGTAAAACTGCTGTGTATGTCTGTGTGTTTTACAGGGTGATGGGCCCTGCTGTGACCTTCCAAGTGAGCCCGAACACTCACAACGTCAGCACCAAAGATGTGGCCAGCGTGGCTGGTAGGTTCTCCTTGACTCATTTTGCCTTTCTACTGACAGAGAAAAAAACAAGCCATTATCAATGGCTTGCTGCTGCACCTGAGGCCCTAGATGAAAATCTTTCAAAATGTATGACACCTCTAAAATGTCCACCCACAAAAATTTGCCCACACCAGCACTCTATACGTTTTACTATTGCATTGCATTAACTTTAGTTTAAGTATTAGTTATTGGCCCATTTTGAAAGGATGCCAGACGGATTTGCCTTTGTGTCAAAAATCTCCAAGCGGCCATGTTTGTTTGGTTACACTGGAGACTTGGACGTGTGTCTAAAACCACATTTTAGGAAGAAAAAAAAAGACAGCAGAATTTTTTGGTTCATTAATGCCTTTTGCAAATATGAAAAGGATACATGATGTTGCCCTCGGCCTTGTTTTGCCAATCACTCATCAGTTTACCTTAAATAATCTAGTTCAGTTAGCTAAGGAGCACATGCAATGGGGACTTCATTGGTTTCAAGATTAAGGCCAGACCGGTAATGAATGATGCTTTACATCTGGCCTACACTGCTCAGATTGATCCAGGTCCACCCCCTCATACCCCACACCAAGCAGAATCTTGTAAGCTAAGGCTTGCTTACATTCGGATGTGTTAAAAGAGCGGAATGGGCTTGCACTCATACCTCTTATGTGGAGGAATAAAACATAAATAACTGCCTCTGAATGGTTGAGGTTAAATAATTCAGTAGTAGAAATCAAACAAGTGAGAGGCACTTTCAACATGATGCAGTTAAAATTATAGGTCATGCTTAGGATTTGTAGGGTGTTCGATTGGTGTGGGAGCGTTATTTCCTTTAGCTTTGGTTAACCAGATCATCTCCTTTGACTTAAGGTTTCCTACTGAACAACCTAGTCTCACGATAGGTTTGTGAAATGTTCACATCATTTAATCTATTAATTCATGTACACGGACACATTTATCTAGTTCTTCTGGTCATGGTCAGCATTTTTTTTAAAAAGTATTTAGAAAGGGGTAAGTATAGTCTCGCATCACCAGATCTACCTCCACAGAGCTGTGGAGTTACATCTGGCTACACCCACCCACACCCGAGAAAAAATGATCAGGGGTTGTTTCTTGAAACCAATCCCAATGGTCTTGGGGGGTGCTAAACTCCAGATGGGGCGATGGTCTCTGCTCAATAGGCGAGGCAAGGCAAGGAAGTCTCAGGTCTCATGAAGGAACACTTCCATCCTGCTAAAGAGAACACCATTCATTATTAAATGAAGATGAATGTTGACACAATACAGTAACGTGAGATATTTAAATCAGCTGATATTTGGTTACACCTCATTATCTCTTACCAGTCGATCTCCGTGTGGACTTCGTCCACAGACATCCCATAAATCAGTACAGTAAAACAAGAAGAGGGAATCCAAAAAATAAAAGCAGAACAAACAAGAAATAGAAACCAAAAGAAATCCAGGAAGCAAGGAAGCAAAGAACTAGACACGAACCGACACGGGGAGACACAACACTACAGTGACCTGACACAGGACAAGTGACGCACACAGACTAAATCCAGAGGGTAACGAGGTAACAAGAGGGCTGGGAAACATCCGGTAATCACAGGAAGTAAAACTAAAGACAAGACGAGACAGAGACCCAGACTTCAAAACAAAACAGGAAACAGAACATATCCAAGACCAGACCAAAAATAAATACCATACCATAATCACAAGACATGACAGTAACCAGGATTTTGAAAACTGCAACACAGAGAGCAGAAGGTGAGTAGCATAGCCCGACTGATTGATGTTGATTGACTGATGTCAGCCTTTATCCTGGGAATGGGTAAGGGGGGGGTTAGGGTCCCCATGAGGCAGGAAACCATCAGGGATTGGCTGACAGGGGGTCACGTAAAACTTCTAAAATGAGGACATAACCTGACGTCACAGACATCATGCATCATCAAAATAGCATGAACCCCGGTCTCCTTATTATTATTATTATTATTATTATTATTATTAATAATAATAATAATATTATTATTATTATTATTGTTCTTCTTCTTATTATTATTACTGTGATTATTGTTATCTTGTCATTGTTTTCTATACTGTATTCTTGTTAAACCGGATGCTGGGAGTCATCCCAAAAGGATTAATAAAGAGAGTCTGAGTCTAAGTCCAAAGTCCTGGGTTTGTTTGATCTGTCCCTCACCCAGACCTTTGTTGTACCTGCAAAACATCATATTGGAAATATGATCAAAACCAGGATTGAAGAAAGATTTAAAATGGGGAAAGGAATCTTGTTTATTAACAAGTGATTTTGGTCCACCATCATTTTTTTGGTCTGGAGAAGCTGCAGATAGTTCCTCAGGGATTCTCTTTCAAGGTCCTCCGAATAAAAAGGCCCTGGTTCAGCCTGTTCCGTCACATGGAGACAGACTCCGAATGCAAACCAGCTATAAAGATATTGTAAAGTAAGTGTGTGTGTGTGTGTGTGTGTGTGTCTGTGTGTGTTTGTGTGTGTGTGTGTATGTGTGTGTTTGTGTGTGTGTGTGTGTGTGTGTGTGTGTGTGTGTATGTTTGTGTGTGTCGGGCTGCAGTGTGACTCACAATAATGAGGCAAGGGTGTTGATGAAGTGGGGAATAAAGAGAGGAGGAATGTTTGCCATTAGCCAAGCTGTCAGTCCAGAGAGAGACTTTACAGACATTCCCTCTGCCACACACACACACGCACACGAACACACACGCATGCATGCACACACTCACACACACATACAAGATGCGATACCTGTCTTGGTAATTGCAATTCCACCTCCCCACCCGCACACACATACAGAGAAACACACTGTGGTGGTTGTGCAACGGCTTTTCTCCTGTTTTTAAGTGCTATTGTTGGCGTTCTCATTTCCCGCCCGCTGTTCCCGCTGGCTCTGCAGGGTCACGGATGAGCCTTGATTGTTATTAATGCAAACATTTGACAGAACGTGCTCAAAATGAAATATGGCGTCCTCTCAGCTGAAGTGCAATAATGTGGGCGGGCTGTATTTAAAGCGTCGCTTGTCATATTCAACTAGAATATCTATCCATCCCAAAGCTTACATTATACCCCCTGGCCAGGGTTTTCAGTGCTTTTCTGAAACATTAAGCTTTACATGGCCATTGTAATTATGTCGTTTTGTCATCATTCTTAGCCGCTCAACAGCTGATGGTAGAGATCGGATGGCCATCTCTTCTGTCACAAACGTGTCTGTTTTGCTGGAACACTTTTGCCAGCTGTGTTAAAAATAATTCTGTTATACAGTTTTTGATTTAATCTCTGCGAACACATCAGTAAGATGTAAGTGTGCATCAAGGGAAGGCTTTAGAATTAAACTATGTATAGTTGAGGATGAAGAATTCAGATTGTTGAAAAGTAGATAAAATGAAGATCTAAAAAAACTAACACAAACTGGTCCAGAAAAGAGAAAAACAGTTATTACCAGTTATTCAGTCTGTAAAATAGATACTGCTCTTCTCTCTCAACCCACCAACAACAACTTCTTCTATTTTGTAATGAAAATGCGAAAGGAAAAAAACTCCTTTACTAAAGTGTGATGATGGCACCGTACTGGCACCATCTTTTTTTTCAGATGTGCATGTTAGGTAGCTGGTGGGAATAGTTCAAATAAATAAAAAACCTGTCTAGTATATACGGTTTATAACAGACTTGTAAAGTATGCAATGCTTAATGGGAAAACAACCACTTGTTTTAAGGTGTGGAAAATAATTTCTCTAATTTAGTGCCAAGGTATACTTCAGCACATCAAAGCAGGTACAAATGAGTCATTATATTCCCTTTTATTTCACTTTCCTTATTTAATTTTGGTTGCATGCATCATGGAAATCCAATGTTGAAAGAGCCATGTCAATAGTAATTATTACATAAAAATAAAAATTCCATTAAGTTAAAAAAAAAAAATTATGAATTATACATAACACATATATTATTTTGTAATTATTTCCACCAATTATTATTCATTTTTTAAATAGTTTTACAGAAATATCAATAAAATGTACATGGAAGTCAGTATTATAGTTAAAAAGGTTTTGACAATCTACTGTTACCTTTTGTCCTTTTTAGATTGTTATATTATTAAATTACAATTTTTAATAATGCATTTACATCTAGGCAACATGTAAATGTGGAGCTGATAGTTTTATCTGTATTGATGGATCCAATTTTAAAAGCTGAGAATCTAATTTTCTATGTAAAATAAATGTAGTTGAGTGTAAAAAGTACAATATGTCTTTCTGAAATGTAAACGAGTAAAAGTATAGATTACCACATATAAAATACATCAGAATAGTGTTCTTCTCTGCTGGAGTAAATCCACCTCTTTAATGTTACTATGTACACAGTCTAATCTCCTTATTGATAGAGGGACAGAAGCCAGGCTCACCTAAGTCCAGGTTAGACCTCCTTCCACCCGATCCATTCGGACCCTGGCCTGCTGCTAAAATGCCTGATTAATGCAGCCACACTTGATGTTGCATTTTAAGAAGCAGTGATACCACTTCTGTCACGCGCGCCCGCCCATTGTGAGCAACTTTGGGGCCACCGGGGGCCATTGTCAAACGTGGGGTTGGATGTCAAGATGGTGGGCAGTGGGGGGGTGGCCTTCATTGTCTGGCTGAGAGTAGGCGCGGGACCCAGAGGCTGCTTCCACCGGTGTGTCACGGCCGTGAGAACGGGAGCCCGTGAATAGGCCAGGGGCCAGGGGCCAGGGGTCAGGGTCAGGACAGCGGGCAGCTCAATTAGCACTTAAAGCAGAAGGAAAGCAGCTGAAATTGCCACTCCAGCACTTGTTTTTGCATACATGCTAATCATGTCTCTCAGTGTGAAGAATGCTACTCACAAATGTCCAAAAGGTGTCCACTCTAGGGACGATGGACGATCTGGACAGTGTCAGATCCCCCAGTATTTTCTCCAGTTAAACCAATGTCTTTGTTATCGGTGGACAATAGCTAGTTGCTCAGTTACTAATGTTGCATCTGACGTCGGATTTGTGTGTTGACATGTAAATAATTTCCGAGCAGAGAGGTCAATAACAAGTTAAAAAGACCTTTTCCCCTGCAGAGAGTAAAGCAGTGAATGGCTAATTTACATGCTAATTAATGGAATATCCCTTAAAAAGTGGTGGAAAGTGCTTATCATTCCTATCTAGTTCACATATAAATCAAAATATGTTTTTGTTAGTACTTAGTTTATTATTAGGTGTGAATTTTTATGTTTCCAACATATCAAGCAATTACATTAAAATAGCATACCTCTTAATAATATAGGGCTTTATGTTATCTTAATAAAAAGCAAGATGGCAGAAATGGTTTGGGGAATAAAGCATGGTATTACAAGTGTTTTCAGGGGACACATTGTGTAAAAATAAAACCATTTTCATAAAAAGTAAATATGTCCAAATAAGGAAGGGAATGAGAAAGGAGCGTGGAGAATTCTTTTTTTGTTTGCTTTTTTACCCACCATACAAATCAGCTAGTAATAACCACTGCCCAAGCGCACGCCAGTGAACAACATGGAAACTGTAGAACTTGTGTTTTGATCCAAAATAACATTCTGCAAGATCTATGGCTATCTGTGCCTTTTAGAGTTGCTTTTAGGATTTAAATGACCTTCATATCCTCATTTTGTGTTTTCTCTTGACTTTGTTAGAGACTTATTAACCACATATGACCCCAGATGCAGCCGGAGCCGGTCCTTGTTAGTGAGTTCCAGTGACCTAGCACATGAGGAGAACCTGTCCAATTATGGTTATTATGGAGTGTTGTTTTAGATGATATTCTATTCAAAGTCAATTTAAATGCAAGTCCATTCTTGTTGTTGATGTTCCATGTGTACTCATACAGGGCTGCTAACTCTCAAACATTGACCGTGAGACTTTTCACACACTCCACACACGCCACACATCAATTGTCTCATGCAATAGAAAAACAGATTAATAACTGTTAACGTCGCCGCACAAAATGTGTACACAGATGCCTCCTTCAGAGGTTTGATGACATTTTCAATGGAGTTCTGTTCATAGTGTACAGTATTGTAAAATTGTTATTTCAGAACAACAAACCTGTGTCTCCCACTGGTCATTGCTTCATGCTTTTGATTCAAAAAGGTAACAAAATTACATATAACAAAAAGTTGTTCAGTGCTTACTTTCTGGCAACTGTCTTCACTTATCACTAAGCTCCAAACAAGATCCTGATGACTGGGGAGAAGAAGGGCATCAGTTACATCTGGGCCTTTCCTTTCCTTGTCTTTTTGTCTCATTGTTTTCTTCCGTCTGAGTGGATTAACATAGATCTTGTATGCTGACAGGACTGACCTTCACTGCAGCTAAACACTTGCCAAAATGCCAAATGTAATTACTGAGCTCTTTAGGTCAAACTAATGTGTTTCATCTACCTCACTTTGCCCTCGGACCTCAGACTGCAGTCGAGTTCCCTTTCTTCCCTCTCGCAGCACCGGCTCCCTGCATGTGTTTATGTGTCATAACAAAGCCAGGAAATGTAAGCGTAAATATGCCTAAGTAATGTGGCTGAACTGCCATCTATGTGGACAAGTGTGCACGTTGCTATGCTGCTAGATGTCTCTGTGTGACTTTGTCAGCATATACTCCATCCTGGGATTATAGATTATTTAATGTTACCTGGCAGAGCTACAGAGTGCTTCACTAACTGTGTCTTTCAAAGGTTGACATCATCACCATCATCAGCATCATCATCTCCATTACCATTCCTTTGTGCATGCCTGTAAATTGTCAACTGTAATATGCTGTCTTGACATCAGCGGTCTCTAAACGTAGCCCTTTTACTAGTCTTGTAGTTCCATCAGCTGTTGACTAGACATGCATGCTGTACCTACAATCTTTTTTGAATCTTAACTTCTAATTTAGCTGTGTACATAAAAGGACTCTCAAACCTTGTAATTGTAGTTCCCCCAATTATTATTTTCAAGAAAGCCTTCTTTTCCTTTTGTGCTGATTGATAATTGTTTCATTCAACGTCATGTTCAGTTGCAGAGAAGCTGAGAATGTTATTGTCACATGTGACAACCTATCCACACACGCTGTCATTAGTACCACCCCTGACTGATTTTCTGTCATGGCTGTCACTGCGTGGAACTCCTTTAATTGTTCCCATTGATTGTTGGAGTGATTTCATTGGAAAAAGTTCTCGCATTGGGATCCAGCCAGCGCTATCTGGGTGAAGTTACCTGTTAATCAGTTTTCATCGCATGCCAAAGGCAAATCCATTTTATCAGTTTCTCTTAACTGTTGCTAAAGAAAAGAATGAAAATAGGGAGAGTTGAGAGGTTTGGTGGAGGTGTTTCGTGATGCAATTTGCTGTGACACCTCACCCTGGTTTTATCTCCCCGCCTGTCGTCACAGGCAGCACTGGAGGCGTTTTTTGAATTGCAAGATGCCTCATCCAAGCTTCAAAAAGCCTGCACAACTCCCTGCCGATCCAGAGTCACCTGTGGTTATTTTGGTCTGACTTCAGAGGGAGCAATGAGCTGTATGCTGTCCTCTGGAGCTTTGGAAGCATCTGTGAGTCCTGCCGCTGAGCAAAGGGGAGGGATATTTGGGGAGGGGAGGGGGAGACGCAGGTGTTGTGCCTAGCTCGAGTTTGCACAGCGGTGCAACGTGATCCCTTAGCCAACAGTGCAGCCGCCCTGCCAGCCACTAAGACAAGCAGCCAAGCAGCCGGCCTGATTTCCCTGGCCTGCTGGCACCGCCAATCCCTCTGTCCCTTCCCACAGCTGGCAGGATCTCTGCATGTTGGCCTCAGCTCCTGACGCTTGCTCTCCCAGATGGCAACCTTGTAGCAAAGCTGGCTTTATGCTTGCTTCAGTTTTGCATCATTCCCCCGGCTACTGAGCGATAGTGGAAGGAGAAGGCTTCCATTGGTTGACTGCTGTGAGAATACACTGCTGTACAGGACGTGGTAACCTCGGCTGCAGCTCTCACACTTTTCAGTCAGTTTTGTTTGTGTTGTTTGTGTAGCTGATTTTCAGGAAACCAGTGACAGTTTTTGGACTGGAAATAGTTGGGGGGGGAACCTGCAGATACACATCTGCACATACACACACATTACTACCAACACCTCTTTTTAATTTGAATAGGCCCATAATAGTCCTATCTTTTACATTCAAAATTACAGGACAGTGTCAAGGTGCCTTTTGGATTCATATTTTATTGATAATCTAATTTAAATCCTAATGCATTACCTATAATTTATTTCCCACTAACTTTGTAATTCCAGCTGAGCAGAAGAACAGACCTTGTCCCCCAAAAAACTTAATAGCCCGGGGATTGAATAATTTAATATACATTTTTTAAACTGCAATGGATGGGTGTAAAATCATCTCAGAATCTTTATAATATCCTTAAATTTAATGACCATGTCTGTCTGATGACTGCTTCTAATTATCACATTATCATCCTACTGCTGGCACATAATATGCCATATAGTAGCTGTTATATCATGAAAGTACAGTTATTGAAATAGTAAAGGTTTCATGGCATCAGAGAAGGTTTTCTCTTGGTGTTGACAGGTTGGATATCTTTGCTCTGACCTTTTTACCATTATAGCATCGCTAACATTTTTACCTTTTGAAAGAAATTCATGTAATAGTTTGCTGAAAACTACTTGATAACAAGTATGTGGAAGATAGATATATTCAAAAGAAAAAAAAAACTGTTTATAAAATAATTTTGAAGAAATTAAACAAATATGCTTTATCTGTCATTGTACAGCTGAAACGTTTCTTATCTACAAAATGAAGGCCAAGGACACATAAGGGGTGCAGCTATCAATTACTTTAGTAATCGAGTTGCCTGTTCTAACGATTATTCCATTATTAGAAATACATTTGCTTTATACTAGATAGCAATAGTAAATGTACAGAAAAAGGTTTCCTTTCAAAAAAATCCCTTTCCGTGCTTTAATTACATACAATAACAGAGATATAGTTTGCACGGGCCACCAAGCCCCTATATTCGCTGTCAAAAATGTAATAATCCTGCAGTGGTAGGACAGGTCTCAGCTGCTACTATGATATTGTTTTTTTCTTTTTTTGCCCCCTCTGGCTTGAATGTCAAACTCCGCCTATGCCCCTAGAGGGCAGCAGCAAAGATTCCAGGGTGAATATGATACCTGTAAGCTAAAATATACAATGACTGAGGAACCCTAGTGACGAGTCCATAGCAACCAGATCATGTTTTGAACTTGTTATTAGCCATCATGCTTTGTTGAATGGTCACAATGTTTTGTTTCATGTGAATAGTAGTTTACTAGAGGAGTAACTTAATAATTGAAGTACTGCAGTAAAGCAGGAAGTGGGCATTTAGTTAGATGGTGTCCATCTTGTGGGTCTTGGAGGGCTCCCATTGGTTGGAGATGTTTGTTTGCGATACAAAGAGAAAAGCTTGTATCAAGCTTGCTTCAAGTTTGGATGGTGCACTAATAATAATAATAATAATAATAATAATAATAATAAAAATAAGCTAATAAAAGAACTTTGTCTATTTCGACTCAAAATAGACAAAGGTCAGCAGTCAGTGGTGCAAATTTAGTCATCTAAATTCAATAAAGAAATTCTGAAACGTGAAGCCAATGCGCTTTATGTGCCTTAAAACTGCATTCTTTTTTCTTTTTTATGAACAGGAAGTGACCCCCTTGTTCGCACTAACAAATCCAATTGTATGGATGTCTATGAGAACATGACCCTACTTCCTCACTTCCTTGAACATTTCCTAATGAGTTTATAGTCTCAAACTCTAGTTTCAAGTATTTTCAAAACAGCATTATGTTTATGTTGTAATTCCCTCTCCCATTGATAGTAAAATAGACGCTAAAGCAGGGGATGCTCTAGGGTGTCGCTACCTTCTGGTTGACAAGTCACTACCATGGCGCTTTGTGTTCAGAAAGTTAATTGTAACATTTTGATTACCTGAAACTGTTCAATCTTCGTTCTTTGCTCAAAGACTGAGGAGTCGGCCTAGTTTTGCTGGTTAAAATGGATTATGGATGCACCTTGCCTACCAAGCGGGCTCGCTAACGCTAGCTGAGAGTTTGGCTTCTTCTTCCAAGCTCCCCACTCTCTGGCTCCAAAAGAACAAGATGGTGAAGGCCAAAATGGGAAACTCAAGACCTGAAAACCGTAGTCCTCAAACCAAACAAATACTAAACTAATTTTCTGTAGCAGTAACCACTTCCCTCTCGACACACGGCGCGTCATTTGCTTTTCAGTTTGACTGCTGCTTCCATTTCAGGAGCGTCTTGTTTTTCCAGACTCCTGACCGAAGCCGCCTGTTGCTTGTTCTCTCAGAGGCCCGAGGAGGCCGTCTGCACCCGGCAACTCGTTTTTAGCCGTCTTCGAGATGCTTGATGAGATGTAGAGGCAGACAGCTGGATTGATTGGCCCCTCTTGATCGCACAGGCCTTGATTACAAATGCACTCAAGTGCTGCCGTCCCCCCCTCTCCTTGATTTCTCTCTCCTCGTCTTTTCCCTTAGTTGGTCTCTCTCCTTTCAGGCACTTTTCTTCTCCCTTTTCACATGATTTCTTTTTCCCCACAAAGCGCGAGGGTGGATAAGGCGAGGCTGCTGAAGAGAAAATGGAAAGGAGCAGAATGACTAATGAAGATTTGCTTTGCATGGTTCTCTGCCTGCATTGACAAGTAGAACAGGTCTGGTTTGCGATGAATTTGGAATCACACTTTGCTGCGAGAGAATTACATCAAAATGTTAAGAACTGAGCAGCAATAGTCTCTGTCACCGGATGATTAGAATTTGTTTGAATTTAGGCGTGCACATCCTGTCTGTTCTGTAAATTAGACATCTTATAATCAGCCTTCTCAGAGAGACTGATTATTCAGGCTCAGCATGTTTCCCTAGTAAAAATTCTTCTTGTGGGTGGAAGTATTTTAGTATTTTGGCAATAATCTAAGCCTTCTTCTTTAAAGGGTCAGTTCACCTGAATAATAACTATATCTTTGCCCTCACCTCTTCTAGCATTTAGCCATGACGATCATTTTGTCACATGAAAACCGCGGATGTAGAATGGATTGTATGTGTTGTGCTTACAGCATTGAAAGATCACGCTGAAGAAAATCTAAACAGCCATGACACCCCAGTTTCCTTATCTAAAGTTTTTTAAGATGACCTGTGGTAGTGCCCACATAAGACTTTTTCAGTTTTTTTAATTTAAAATAATAGAAAATGCACCAAGAAAGAAGAATCTGTGACAGTGATAAACTAAACCCCCCGGGGGGGGGGGGGGGGGGGGGGGGGGGGGGGGGGGGGGGGGGGGGGCTTACCTCAGTCTTCTACCCCAAAACTGGTTAATGTTGCTCTTCCTTCTGACTGACAGTTGTAGACTGCAGTCTTTAAAAAACACTGCATGGCTGCGCACTTCTGTTTCTTCTACTGTAGCCCACAGGGGACTAAACTTTTACTCAGTAATTCTCAGTATTTTATTGGAATACTTGTCTCATGTGATGTCTTTAGATTAATAAAAGGGGTTGTCATAGAGGGCTTATATTGTCCTCTTGTTAGAGGATAAATTTGACGATTTCATCTTAATCAACATATCCCATTAAAAGACCACAACCCACAGTGAACTGATCCTAGTACACCTGTCTGTGGATCCAAGCCTCATATATCGTATTCCTCTGTGCCTTAGAGCTCCATTGTTGTCCAAAAACTGTTCAAATGTTTGACTCGGCCCTACATATTCCAAACTGCTTACGGAAATCCACTGCTGAAATAGTCCCCAACAAGTGCACAAATCCCTTTCCTCCTGAATTGGAAATTGAATGGAGTTGATCACTGGAGCCGAAAAGACCTGATGACCATAAGAAATTCCCATGAGTCTGGGTTTCTAACCATTACACTAGGTCCGCATTGCCAAACCTTTGGCGCTGAAGTATTGTCTTGCTACACTGCTGATCTTTACTGGCATTGGGGAAAAAACACCCCGGCTTGTTTGTATTTATTTAAACCAATCACAATCCTCTTGGGTGAGGCTAATCCCAGGAGGCACCAAGGGTGCTTTGCGATATCATAGCAGAGATTGAAGAAAGGGGCCTGGATGTCAGGCTTTATCCCAGCACTGTACATCCTGTAAGCCAGTTAAAAAATCATGGCCAAACTAACCCAAACGGTCAGTCTTTTGGGACACTCCGGGCCGTTTTATACACTGTATCTTGTCAGGTATTTGATGGATAGCTATGATATGTAGTTATTAACCTTCCCTTGAAGATGACTCCTACTGACTTTAGGATTTCAAAGATTCTCAGTGTCATTTCCTGACAGAACACCTTACAGCTGACTGACTGAACTGCATGCAAAAGTGCATCTTTGGATCTACTGCTGCATCTAGTTTTCATTACAAGAGGGACAAAATATTTATTTTACAAATAACAGAAATGGCAGACTTACATCTAATTTATATCACCAATGAGGTCTGTGAATTTTTAAACCTGTGGTCGTCCCCAGATAACATTAGTCCTCTTTAAGTTGACTTAATCAACCTGCAGCAGTCAGACAAAGATACTTAGTTTCTGTTTAAACAATGCATTTGATTCTGTAGATTTAGTATTTTTGATCAGACTGAAAAATAGTTTTTTTTATCTGAATGGAACGTCACCGTTTATTAACCTGTCAAGACCCTTGTCACTGCGCCTGGCACAAGTGCAAGTACAACACACCTTGTTTCTATGCTATATCTTTCGTCTTTAAAGGGTGTCAACCCACATTTGAAACGTCCCTCACCAGTGCAGGCTGTTTCTGTCTACTGTGTTTCATGTGGAGGAGAAGAGAGAGACAAAGGCAGCTGAGAGCTTCAAAGGCTGCGCATGACATTTAGTGTTCAGTATCTTCAAAGACCAGGCCCTCTTTTGTAGTTCTCCTTTTTGTGTATAATTAATGTAGCCCTTTCTATTTTTTTTTTTTCTTTTTACCTTCTTTTTTGGAGCTGGGTAAGAACAGCAGATTAAGTAAGTGCACTTTTATTTTCAATTTGCATTTTGGAGACTTTGCCCTGTGTATTGTGTGTGGTCATATGACAAAGATTGTTTTGTAACTGGAAAGTCACAGGTTAAATTCAAGAAGAAGCGGTGTGCTTTATGCAGAGAAGACTGAATGTGTCACAAAGTGCCCCAAAAAAGAACATTGGGAAGTCCATCTCATGCTGCATGTCTGTTAATGTAGTGATTGGGTAAAGACTTGATTATTAATGTATACAGATTAAAACTATTTAACATATGGCTATGCTTGGTCTGCTTCCCCCTTACCTTCAAACCTACATCATAAAGAAAGGTACAGGAAGATATTGTCTTCGTTCTGGTGATTCATTACTGTTATCTGTCCCTCGGGTCCGGACTGAATTAGGAAAAGGGGCGTTTAAGTACGCGGCCCCTATGCTCGGAATCAGCTGCAAATTGTCCTGAATCTTCAGGAGATGGTTTCACTGGCTGCTTTTAAAGTACTTTTAAATGACATGGAGGCTGAACACAATGGCTGTACATGTTATGATTGATTATTCTGATGATCCTTGTTGTTATTCACTATTGTTGAAATTTAGATATTTTATGACCTTGTTACTCATTATTTATTAACAGCATAAAGTCTTTTATGTTTTATGTTCATGATATATGTTATTTGTTATATGTCTGCAACCTTGTTGTTTGTGCTGCTGCTTATCTTGGCCAGGACACTCTTGGAAAAGAGATTTTTAATCTCAATGAGTTTTTCTTTCTGGTTAAATAAAGGTAAAATAAAAAATAAAATAAATATACTTTCACAAATACCAAATCCTAACATATACCACTTGGGACTTGTGTTTTCTCTCAATGTGTTTATGGGAACATGTCGAGCTAATGTTTTGTTGGGATTTCAGAAATCAGATCAAACGCTGAGCACATGGTGAGGATTTGTTCAGGATGTTCTACAGTGTTCCCATTCAGAGGAATGCTTGAATTTCACTCCACATCCAGATAAACTGGATGAATGCATCAACGAAATTGACCTTTTGTCCTCCTCATGATAAACTATGAATAATAATCAAACATTAAATAAACCAATTCAACCTCTCAGTCTTTTCTGAGGCATCTATCCATCCGTAGATGTACCTGTTTTGCCATGGAGCTGAAAAATGAACCAATGGTGCGCATTTCTGTACTCATTTCATGATAATCTGCAGAGTATATATCCCTGCTGGAAAGGGCAAGTAAAGATCTGTCAGGAAAATTGGGAAGGTTGCGTTTGGCTGTCAGAGTCCGTTCTGTCCCATATTTGGACACAGATGTTGTCTGTTCTGTCCCCTGTTGGACACAGATGTTGTGCGTTCTGTCTCCTGTTGGACACAGATGTTTTCTGTTCTGTCTTCTGTTGGACACAGATGTTGTCCGTTCTGTCCCCTTTTTGGACACAGAGGTTGTCTGTTCTGTCCCCTGTTGGACACAGATGTTGTCCTTTCTGTCTCCTGTTGGACACAGATGTTGTTCTGTCTCCTGTTGGACACAGATGTCTGTTCTGTCCCCTGTTGGACACAGATGTTGTGCGTTCTGTCTCCTGTTGGACACAGATGTTTTCTGTTCTGTCTTCTGTTGGACACAGATGTTGTCCGTTCTGTCCCCTTTTTGGACACAGAGGTTGTCTGTTATGTCCCCTGTTGGACACATACAGTATGTTGTCTGTTCTGTCCCCTTTTGGACACAGATGTTGTCCGTTCTGTCTACTGATTGACACAGATGTTGTCTGTTCTGTCCCCTGTTGGACCCAGGTGTTGTCTGTTCTGTCCCCTTATGGACACAGATGTTGTCCGTTCTGTCTACTGTTGGACACAGATGTTGTCTGTTCTGTCTCCTGTTGGACACAGATGTTGTCTGTTCTGTTCCCTGTTGGACACAGATGTCTTTTCTGTCCCCTTTTGGACAGAGATGTTGTCCGTTCTATCCCCTGTTGGACACAGATGTTGTCTGTTCTGTCTCCTGTTGGACACAGATGTTGTCTGTTCTGTCCCGTGTTGGACACATATGTTGTCTGTTCTGTCCGCTGTTGGACACAGATGTTGTCTGTTCTGTTCCCTGTTGGACACAGATGTTGTCCATTCTTTCACCTGTCATGTCATCAGCAAACCTGATGATTTGGTTGTTGCCGAGTCTGGCCATACAGTCTTGTGTGAGCACAGTGAACAGCATGGTGCTCAGGACGTAGCCTTGGGCTGAGCCAGTTCAGAACCCAGCCTTGGGCTAAGCCAGTTCAGAACCCAGGGGCAGGTGTGAGTGTCCACCTTCAACAGCTTCAGCTTGATTGTGTCAAGCTGAAATCTGAAGAAGATCCTGGTATAGGTGTTCTTCTGCTCTAGGTGTGACAGCACACCGTGGAGTGGAGTGGAGACCGCATACAACGTGGACCGTTTGGTTCTGTAAGCACACTGAAGTGGGTCCAGGTTAGCAGGGAGACATGCTGCATGACCAGTTACTCAAAAATATCAAAGTGGTAAGGCCTTTAATCTAAATGAGTTGTTTCAGAACTTTCCTTAGACCACAACTTTGGAATTGTTTGTAATTATTTGAATGAATATATACTCTAGTTGGATGTTGTTGCTATTGTATGTTCTGTATTACACTTGTTGCATTCCTGTTTACACTCACATGAGTAGCCTACTATGTACCTGATTTTAATTTAAAATGAACAATAGGCTTCTATTGTTAGAAAAACTAGTGCTCCACTGAACACGGCAGAGGGATTTGCATCTGTTAAATTACATTTTTGACAAGTTGCTTCCTGCAGTAGTCAACAATGTAATAGACCGACAAAGGTCAGGATGCTAACTTGACTACATACTGGAGGGTGGAGGAGGGTGGGGGCATGTTTGATGTTGGCAAAGCTTAGACTTTGTCTAATTCTACTTGTCAACAAACTGGTGAGAAAATCACTGCAACAGTAATAAGATTGAGGAAAGTGTTGCATTAGCACCTTGAAGTGTAAATAGCTTCTTCTATTGCCGATTAGACCTAGATAACCTAACGAGGTGGAGTGGGATGCTGGTGTTGTGTGCATGTGTGGCTGGTTGGGGGGATGTGGGGTTCACAGAAAAGCATATGAGCTGTGTCAAAACAGTCAGAAAAAACACTAACTCCAGAGAATATGATTAGGAATCTTTTTTCTATCCCTCTGTCTTGTTTGTGTTCAATCTGCTCGTGATGAAAGACGGTTTATTTGTTTCTTCAGCTGCACACTCGGTGCAATATCCTGTCGCACTGGCTGCCCGCGAAAAAAAAAATCTGACAGCCTCCCTCTGCTCCCTTCTCCTCTGGGTTTTGCATTATAAAGAGATTTCATCTTATCCACCTTTAGCCAGGTTTTGCCTTTGATATTATGTAATAGCGCTGGTATTCAACACCTTGAATGGGCCCCATCGTTTTCTTCTCCCCACAATCAATACTGTTGCACATTACATATACATCAGCTCAGGGCGCAATATTGCTTGCTCTCAAGCTGCAGCCTAATTAAAAAGATAAGTTGCTTTGTTTGAAGCTTTCTTTAATTGGCCACTGCCTTTTTCTAGGCAGCCTGGTCTCACAGAACTCCGTGAATTGATCATAAACTGTTACCAGGCCATTACTTGGTGGTGGCACGGAGTGTGTGAAAATTCTTCCTGGCCACCACAGAAAACAATGCCAATGGAAACTCAATGGGAAGATGGCGTAATGTTACGAGCAGCAATGTTAGCGAGTAGTATGAAAGCCTGAAAATCTGCATAAGGAGGTTGGTTGGGGGGTTGGCTGGGTCAAACACAGGACGTTCACCCAGGAGACAAGATGAAGGGTTTTAATTTGGCCATGATCACATGGAGCCACTGTGGTTGGTTCATATTGCTTTACTGTGTGTTACCTGCAATGTGACTACAACTCAGGCTCCAATGTTGATTGTAGTGAAACTTGGGAGTGTTTTCAACTGTGTTCCACCATCAAGGACATTATACAAAGTATCCTTGGTTGTAATAATATTTTTGTAGATTTAGGGTGCTTTCACACCTATCTTGTTTATTGCGTCAAATCCCACTACAGTGTGTTGGCCCCGCTGGTGTGATTGATTCATTTGGACAGGTAAGAATGCGGCAATCGCACTCTGGTGCCCACCAAAAGCGGACCAAACAAGCGTACCGAGACCTGCTTGAAGAGGTGGTCTCAGTATGCTTGTGTTTTCTCACAGAAATAGACAGCGGTCAAGCTCGCCGTCCGTCACTTGCGTTTCTGTAGTCAAACCAGCCGCGGCTAAAGTTGGAAAGTCTTGGAAACAAAGTCTGATTATCTAAATGAAATGAGCTGGTTTGACCGTGGAGATGCTAGACACATGAACTAGTCCACTCAGATCCTTCTTCTTGTAGTTACTTTCTTGCTCCCAACCCAGACACAGCCGACCAATAAGAGGAGTGAACAATGTTATCTGTGATTTGAAATGATCATTTTGGTACGCTTCAGTTTCCAGGTGCTAAACGAAACCAAACTATAGGAAAACACTCAGAGTTTACAATCTCATCTACTTCTTCAAGCCAGAGCAAACCAACCCTTGATATATCAAAAATCCATTTGCCCAAACTCTTAGTTCTTGACAGGTAATAAAATCAAAAGGTAATATAAACACGCTAATGTTAGCATCGTAGCTTGCATACATGTTTAAAGTCAGTAGTTAGTAGTTTTCCACCCACGCATCTGGCAGCAACATGAAGCATTACCTTCAAGCTTGACTGTGCCACACAGATTAGATTAGATTAGATTCAACTTTATTGTCATTACATAGGTACAGGTACAAGGCAACGAAATGCAGTTTGGGTCTAACCAGAAGTGCAATAGCAGTAAGTGCAGAATAACAATGGTTCCGTAAGTGTAGGACATGGCTATGTACTGAATAAATAATAGGGGTGATCCGAGTACCCGGCTGAAACGAGTATCCGGTACGGATAAAGCACTTTTGCCGAGTACAAGTATTATACGAGTAATATGAGTCAATATCCGTGCTCGGATTGAATACATCTCCTCAACTGGCCGCGCAGCGTTCTGTGATAATCACAGCGCCCCCCCGCCTACAAACACGCTCGGCTCAATCACACACACACAGAACACGGAGAAATGCGCTCCCTCGGCCTCTCTCTGTCTCTGTCTCTCTCTCTCTCTCTCTCTCTCTCTCTCTCTCTCTCTCTCTCTCCCGCTCCGTCAGTCAATCGGGTCTGCGGATCTGTTCCGTTAACGTTTAGGGTTTCTTCAGCTTCAGGTTTGTTTTTAACTCCGGTTTATAGTACTTACATAGTAACCAGTAGATTTCTGGTGAACGTGGGTTTCAGACATGCTGCTTGGTTTTAATGCAACTCCCGTTGCGTCTCTGCCATCGGAGATTTGTTTTTGTTTTTACTTTTGTTTCGCCCCCCGCCCCCTCTCTCTGTGTCTGTCTCTTACTCACACGAACACACACACATACAAACACAAACATATACCTGGTGTGGATGTAAAAAAAATAAAAAAGAACCAAAAACTAAAAAAATCACACTGATCATAAAAAAATTAAAAGTTAAAAAAAGAAAGCTATACTGAGTATGAAAACTCTTGTTCATTACATTTTACTTCATAATTGCAACTGCATGTGTCGTATTGATTGTTGCAAAACGTTCTGTATATAGTTTGTTTGTTACCATGACAACACCTTTGATCTGAAGCTTGATGCTGTCATGTAAATAGTTTTCAAATCAGCAATAAATATAACAATTTTTGATCAACCCATATCAATTGCATGCTTAAATAACATACCGGTTAAAGACCCTAACATTTCAAGAGAATCCGACCCACTTCCGGGTTAAATCTGACCGCTTCCGGTTTAGGCCCCGCCCAGTCCGAGTACGGATACAGATAATTCATGTAATAAACAGATACAGATACAGATAATGCTGTACTCGCTCATCCCTAAAAACAATAGAAATGAATACTATTATAAACAGAATTTTACAGATGGGTTTGTCCTATGAATATAAAATATAGATAACAAGTATTGTGAGCAAGACTTACAGCTAGGAATGTAGTGAATATAATATACCGGTAGATATTACAATAAGTGCACATTTTTGGAAAGATGATACAATGATTTGCAAATCATTTACGTATATTCAATAGAAGACAATACAGACAAGATATTTAATATTCAAAATGTTTTTTGTAAATATTCACTCATTTTGAATTTGATACCTGCAACACATTCTAAAAATGTGGGAGAGGTGCAAAAAAGTTAAAACTCTACTATGCAAAGCAAAAGCTGTTGATATATACCAACCAAACCCAGAGGTTTGGCCAGCTCATCTGAGATAGACTGATGCAAAGTAGAAAAGTGTGCTCTGGTCTGACCAGTCCACATTGCAAATTGTTTTGGGAAATCATAGACGGCATGACCCCTGGGAAATCCACATCTGTGAAGGCACCATTAATGCTGACAGGTACATACAGGTTTTGGAGCAACATATGCTGACCTCCAAGCAACGTCTTTTTTCAGGGACGTCCCTGCTAATTTCAGTAGGACAATGCTAAGACACAGTCTGCACATGTTACAACAGCGTGACTTTGTAGTAAATAGAGCAGGTACTAGAGTGGCCTGCCTGCAGTCCAGACCTGTCTCCTGTTAAAAATGCGGGGCACATTATGAATATGACAACAGAGACCCCGGACTGTTGAGCAACTGAAGTCGCAAATCAAGCAAGAATGGCATATAATTCCATCTAGAAAGCTTCAACAATAAGTGTCCTCAGTTCCCAAATGCTTACTGAGTGTTGTTAAAAGGAAAGGTGTTCCAGCTTTTATGGAAGGTGTTGCAGGTATCATATTCAAACTGAGTGAATATTTGCAAAAAGACAATAAAGTTTATATGTTTAAACGTTAAATACGTTGCCTTTGTAGTGTATTCAATATGATATAGGTTGAAAATTATTTACAAATCATTGAATTCTGATAATACGTAAACAGATTATGCAACGGTTTTTAACAATGTGGTTAGGTAAAATTGTTGCCCAAAGTTAGATTGGGATTCAACTTTATAATATCTAACTATGTATATTATTCAGAAATGGGCCTTTCTGCATGAGTACTTTGGCTTTTGGCACTTATATGAATTGATTCTACTATTTTGTACTTCAGTATATTCTTGTGTACATGACTTTTACTTTTACTTAAAACAGCACTGCTCAGGGTTAGGGTTAGACTTAGTTACTTTGAGTAAAATATAGAAGTACCGCTTCTGCCACTGCAGTCCAACAGCAGCCGGATATAAAGTGCAGAGGAAAAGACAAAGAGTCTCAGTGTCAGCTGGAAGAAGTACGCGTCAGGTGCGTGCGTGTGTGTGTGTGTGTGTGTGTGTGTGTGCGTGTCTGTGTGCCGGCCTGCCTGCGAGTAAGTAAGTAAGAGAGACAGTTATTTGGATCTGCCATCGAAATTCCACTATCCTCCAGACGTGTGACAAGGCCAACGCATCCCTGACTACCAGCTGCTGTGAAAGAGAGAGCTGTCTGACACACACACACACACACACACACACACACACTTTCACTCCACTCCTGGCTGGCATGATACCAAGTCCTGCATAATGGCTCTGCCAAGGCAGACATGTTCACCAGTTAACTGGCTGATGCCATCACTATCCGCCTCCATACACATCCGAGAAAAACACACACACACACACAAGCACACACACATACAAAGTAGCAGAACTGTATGTAGTTTGAATCAAATCCAATATGTTGTTATTCATACAAAGTTGTGTATTTTCTAATTTGCAAAGCTGCATGTGTTCTTTATCATTTGTTTTTTGGTACACATTTTTGAGAAAATAGAAGCTGTTTGCAGCAGACGTTGTAATCAGTTGTCAGACAAAAACCTACAGTCAAGTTTTGTAGCCCTGAACTTACCTTCTTCCAATACTCTGCCATTCAAAGGCTTTAGTTTTTGGTCGGGATTAGGGTTGAGACCAAACTACTACAACAGTGTTGAAGGCTCCTTTCTGAATTCACCATTGTCTGAATATATAAAGGAGTTTTGACAAGCTGTCACACTGAGAAACCAACAAAATGACATGCCTGTTTTATTCAGCTATCAATCAGGTGTGCAGAGTTGTGATCAACCACCTTGGAAATGACTTTTTTACCACGCCATATATTCCTATTTCTGGTTCAGTTTCCTCACTTAAAAAGACAAATGCTGCAGGAATGCAGGTACCTTTAAAAACCTTGATTGTTTTTTTATTTTCTTTTTTTTTAATTAAATGTAAACATGATACAGTTAACGGGACATATTCACAGTCAGCCCCTAGCCAGCTAGCA
This sequence comes from Etheostoma cragini, assembly GCF_013103735.1. Taxonomy (NCBI): domain Eukaryota; kingdom Metazoa; phylum Chordata; class Actinopteri; order Perciformes; family Percidae; genus Etheostoma; species Etheostoma cragini. The sequence goes on along the minus strand of NC_048418.1, from coordinate 25,979,657 downwards.
GCCATCCACTATCATCACACACCAAGGACACACCAACAGTCAGACCCTAGCCAGTTAGAAGCCATCCACTATCATTACAGCCCCCCCCCCC
>NC_048418.1:25976127-25979466 GCF_013103735.1 Etheostoma cragini | reverse complement strand
AAGGCTGGAAAGGGCTACGGGGACATGTCCAAGCAGCTTGGTGAAAAAAGGTCCACTGTTGGAGCAATCATTAGAAATAGGAAGAAGCTAAACATGATTGTCAATCTCCCTCAGAATGGGGCTCCATGCAAGATCTCACCTTGTGGGGTCTCAATGATCCTAAGAAAGGTGAGAAATCAGCCCAGAAATACACGGGAGTAGCTGGTCCAGGACCTGAAAAGAGCTGGGACCACCGTTTCCCAGGTTACTGTTGGTAATACACTAAGACGTCATGGTTTGAAATCACGCATGGCACAGAAGGTTCCCCTGCTTAAACCAGCATATGTCAAGGCCCGTCTTAAGTCTGCCAACAACCATTTGGACGATCCAGAGGAGTCATGGGAGAACGTCATGTGGTCAGATGAGACCATAATAGAACTTTTTGGTCCTGACTCCATTGGAGGAAGAAGAATGATGAGGACCATCCCAAGAACATCCCTACTGTGAAGCCTGGGAGGTAGCATCATGCTCTGGGGGTGTTTTTCTGCACATGGGACAGGGCGACTGAGAGGAGGACCGGGGCCATGTATTGCGAGATTTTGGGGAACAACCTCCTTCCCTCAGTTAGAGCATTGAAGATGGGTCAAGGCTGTGTCTTCCAACATGACAATGACCCGAAGACAACAGCCAGGAGAACCAAGGGGGGGCTCTGGAAGAAGCAGATCAAGGTTCTGCCGTGGCCTAGCCAGTCTCCAGACCTAAACCCAATAGAAAATCTTTGGAGGAGCTCAAACTCCGTGTTTCTCAGCGACAGCCCAGAAACCTGACTGGTCTAGAGAAGATCTGTGTGGAGGGGTGGGCCAAAATCCCTTCTGCAGGGTGTCAAACCTATTGAGAAACTACAGGAAACGTTGGGAACAAAGGCTACTGGACCAAATATTAACATTGATTTTCTCATGTGTTCAAATACTTATTTGCAGCCGTATCATACAAATAAACAGTTAGAAAATCATACATTATGATTTCTGGATTTTGTTTTTTAGATTATGTCTCTCACAGTGGAGCTGCACCTACGATGACGATTTCCGACCCCTCTATGATTTCTAAGTGTTAGAACTCGCAATATAGCAGGCTGTTCAAATACTTATTTTCCTCACTGTGTACATTCTTTTTTTTATCTCTTGTACCAACAGCTTCCTACAGTCTTCCTCACTAAAACCTGCTTCTTGCCTTGCATTTGAGGGTCACCACAACCCTCATTTATCCTTGTTCATTTTAACTAAAGTAAATATACTGCAGTCTTTGGTTAAGCTGGACAAGAGAAATCTTCTGTAACCGATCCCTGGTGCAGTTTTTATGTGCTCTGATTAATTTAACATGCAGGTAACAACTTCATAATGTTGTTTAATCTAAACTCCTGGCATTTCTTGTGCTGGTTGTTACCACTTTGGAAGACAAAAAAAGCCACACGTGAGTTCAGTCAAAGCTCGGTTTATTAGCTTGCCAGCGTGAACGATCATACATCAACTTCCGGTCTGGTCTTCTTTGGCTCACCTTCACGGCCTAGGCTAGAACAATGACACCTTTTGGTCACTACCTGTCATTACAGTGATCATGTGATCCTCACCTAACAAATGACATCTTGCATAGTGTAAATGACTGTTCTGTCCAGACAAAGAAGTGCACTGATCAAATGCTGATGATTGCTCATGATGAAGCTATGAAGTGAGATCCCGATTCATATCGTTATTATTTAAATGTTTTGCTTACCTAACCTCAGAATTTAGGCATTGAGTTGACAGAAACCCAAATGTAAGTAAGTTTTAGGACTGAGCGCCACTAGCTCTAAATATCCTAAATCATCTAATTGTGTCAGCTTCAGGTAATGGCCTGCATGTAAAGGAAACATTTACAGTTCTCAGGTTGAGTTATCGTACTTATTGCAGACGATGTCATGCTGACACCTGTGACACTGCTGACACTTCTTCAGCATAGAGATGATAGAGATGTAAACTGTAACTTGGATATTCTGCACAGCAGACGTTTTAGACGTCAGCAGGTCAGAAAAGAACTGCCTACATGCTACATAAACTTCGGCCTGAGATCAAACCTGTTAAATTACGTCAGTTGTTGCAGTAATGTTTGAATTTCCTTTGCCCTCTTTGTTGGGATCAACAGAGACCCTCTGATATTCCTGAGTCTATCAAAACGGGAATGGAACTGTGCCGATTTTCTCAGAGGTCACGGATCAGCAAGCATCAGCTCTGCAGAGATGGGCGGGTTAGCGGCTACCATGGCTGCGTGGTGTTGCCAGATTGACGGACACAGTGTGTTATTTGCTGCGACAAGCGTAACAAATGTCGGTAATGAGGTCACCTTGGGCTCCAGGTCTGCGTCCGAATTTTAAGCCTGATCTCTCTTTCTCTCTATCTCCCACACACACACACACACACACACACACACACACACACCACTCCAGAGAAAAATCACAAGGCATTCAGAGCCATCTAAATGAAAATGAGATGGTTGAGATGCAGGACGGAGATAGGTAAGAGGCAATCCCAGGTCTGCCTACCATGTTTTACTTTGAACGTTTTCTAACTGTCTTTTTAAAGAAATAATTTGTTATTCATACAAAATGCAACATACAAAAAAAACATTAAGAGTAAAACTAAATACAACAAGGCTAAAAATGTGCTTGTGCTCTGATTGGCTGTAGGCCACTAGTCTATGTGCTACACAGGTATATGCAGTATACCCATTAAGAAAGCTCCAGGATTTCCATATACACACTTAAAATGTGCAATGACATGCAACAGCATACGTTTCAATACATTTAGAACTGTCATCTGTGTTTTCTTTTCTTTGTTTAGGCTAAATAAAAGTATTTTCACCTTACATTTGTTCATTAAAATGTATAACAATGCATGCAATTCAGTCTTTCATGGTGGAGGACACCCAGACCCCCCAATAGAATACCCCCCCCCTCAAAGTCCCATTCTGGCCCATATATACAGTGGTGTGAAAAAGTGTTTGCCCCCTTCCTCATTTCCTGTTCCTTTGCATGTTTGTCACACTTAAGTGTTTCGGAACATCAAACCAATTTAAACAATAGTCAAGGACAACACAAGTAAACACAAAATGCAATTTGTAAATGAAAGTGTTTATTATTAAAGGTGAAAAAAAATCCTAACCATCATGGCCCTGTGTGAAAAAGTGATTGCCCCCTAAACCTAATAACTGGTTGGGCCACCCTTAGCAGAAACAAGTGCAACCAAGCGCTTGCGATAACGTGCAATGAGGCTTTTACAGCGTCCTGGAGGAAGTTTGGCCCACTCATCTTTGCAGAATTGTCCTAAT
>NC_048418.1:25937877-25976027 GCF_013103735.1 Etheostoma cragini | reverse complement strand
GGCCAGGGTGTGGCTACAGAAATTGAACTCAGGTGTGGACAACCAAATTGATATCACTGTACAGCCTTGAAAAAACAGTTGTGTTGAGCCTTATATAATAAATGAATCTAAATCTGTAAGACCAGAGACTGTGATATTTAGTATGTTTCAAACCCTGTTAATCCAAAGTATTACTTTCTTTCTTCCAGTTCTTCTAAACTTTAAATGAGATTTTTTGATTTGGTAATTTGCTGCACAAAAGACTGAAATGTAAATGTATGAATGGATGAATTGGCAACAATAGTCATGTACAAAAAGGAACTGCATATAGTGTCCCGCGATCATATAAGGTTTGCATCACGTGGATGCACCAACAATGTTGTTGTCATTGCTTAGAATCCCTCGTGGGGCAGACAGAAACTATGTACTATAGCTTTAATGGTGTCCTCAGTCTCCCGGAGTGAGGATTTTAAATCTGCGCCTAATCAGAGGGGATTGTGTGAGATATAAATATATCTGACAATGCCAGAGTAAAGCACACCTGACTGGAGCCACTTGGAGCTGGAGCTCAGACTAGTTGGCTCTGTTCAATGTCAGATCACATTGTCACCCCAAATGAACCACTCTGTGAGCTCTCTGTACACTTGTTTGGTCCACTATTGGTGCACATCCACTGTGATTCAACTGATCCAAATGAGGCGAGTGTGATGATGGCTCCAACACAAAGTAAAGCCAGAGCTATCTGATATTTTCGGTAGCTGTGGCCGTAGAATCTTGTCTTTGTGTTTCCTCCTCTGCACTGGATTTTGAACCTGAATCGTATTGTGACAGCTCATGCTCTTTCAGTGACTTTGTTTTCAATTGCACCATCTCTATACACACCACCAGTCAACCAACTGGGAATAACCAGTGCACCACCAATATTGTTTTTTGAGATTTTAAGGTTGTTTCCTTCCGTTAAATCTGCCTGTACACTGTAAACTGTATCTCTTCTTCTCTGTTTTCCTTCAACATAGAAAAGGTATTAATGATGATGAACTCATCCATCCCCGTACACTCAGTACCTCACAAATCGCTTGGCCTTGCAGGTAAAACCCAGGTTTTGGATACACTGAAGCAAGGAGGAATATCTTCCTCTTATCCTTTGAATCTGTCCCACAGATGTGGCTTCTGAGTGGGCGTTGGCAGCCTAATGCCAGTTTACCCACCGGCCAATTCCCCGGCTTTTTTTTGTCTGCTATGTCTGCTAGCGAGGCAAAGAGCCAAGGCTTTGGTATCTTGTTGTATTTATGCCGAAGGCTGCCCTTTATTTACAATCTAGTATATCGCTCGGGCTCCTGAGGGGGACGCTCGGTGCTGAGTAGCCCTCCCAACACCTCGCTCCCTCCATTGCCTATTTTTGCTCAAAGTCATTTGGCATTTCTCCAAAGTTGAGCCATCCTCTCCCAACAACAGTTTATTATTAAATCACTGTTGTTATTATCATTAGTAGAAGTAGTAAGGAAGCAAAAAAAGCCTTATTTTTAATCTCTACCAAGTGATTGAGAAGTCGTAGCTTGTCAGGTCATCACTATCATTTCTTTGAATTTATCTTCACCAGATATGTGTCACAGACTAGGTTGTAATTAGGAGCCACGGGCAAGATGGATTTTTCCGGTTAACATCTTGATGTGAAAGTCTCTCTTATCGTGGATTTACCAATAAGGCCACTGTGCCCCCGGGCTGTGTTGACACCCCAATGTGTGCACTGGTTTGTCTGATGTGGCCATCGCAGTGAGAGGCTCGCTGAAGGCAGGGGATGTGTTTGTAGATATAAAAAGGAACCAAAGTTCTTATTTTTTCTTACGTATTTCTTTATCTGCTCTCAGGCCTGACTATGTGACTGTCTAGTTGATAAAAAAGATGGATGCCCTTCGATTAGTGATCTTTGTAGGGCAACATCTAGGATAATTTCACTTTGTTATACCAAGCAACCAAACAATAACCCCATCAATAACTTCAACGTTATTTAATATAATGTGTCAATGCAAATAATACTGTTTCGATAGTAAAAGGCAGATTAGCATGACTCCAGCTCCTCTTTTTTGATAAACACCTGATCCTTTATATGTGGTGGCCCTTCCAAGCCAAGTGTAGTGAGTGTTAGCTGTGTGTTTCACTGTGAGGTCAGTCTCTTCTCTCTCTCTGGGATCCTACTTTAAAGATGTCTACAAGCTCGAGCAGGCGTGTGTCACTTTGAATGAAAGTGTTTCTTTACTGACGTAAAGAACAAAGCATACTTTTAATCTGTGCCCGTTTTTCCTCTCAGGAAGTTAGGTCACTCATTTATTCTTACATTCAGACTGGATGTAGGATCCATTTAAAATCAACTGGAAAAACGTATAAATGTGAGATAATGATGTCGTCCATCAGTGTCACTTACCAATATGCAGCTCGACAAACATATTGAAGGCATTTTTTAAAGTATTTGAGATCTTTCAATGTTTACTGTGTAGTAACAGTCTTTTTCTGCTCTGCCTTTGCCGGCACTATAATAGGCGCATGACTGCCACCTGTAGATCAGCGGAATAGTGTGACACCATTGAAAGGATTCAAACCTGTAAAACATCTTATAGTATGAGTGGACCTGATTAAAAATTATTTTCCACCGGTCTTTAGTTATTTCATGATTCCCAAAGATTTAACAATCCAATCCAATCCAATCCTGCAACATGTAATCACACTTCATATGGTTTATTTAAATGCTGGAACTCAGTGGTTATGAATAGCCCTTAAATTCTTAGGATTCAGTTCTCCAAAAATCTGCATGATTTTCTTTCATTGTGTGTAGTTTGATATAAACATGTGTTATTGGAATTTTAACTTTTATGCAGCACAGGTGTCTCTCTGATTTTCTTTCAGTTAACAATGCAGCTGGTGACGGCATGGTGAAACAGAGTTTTTTTATTATGGTGTTTGATACTTGAGTTTAATCCAATCCAATATGTTTGGCAGTTATAGAAAACCAGCACTTAACTGCTCTCTTATACCCAGGTTAGTTTTGTTGAATGTTTTATGAGTATTTCCTACACAAAAGCAATACTTTTTTGTCATGGTTTAGGTCGATACAGTTTCTAGAGAAGCAACCGCAACTTGAATGAGATAAACAACCTTGAGCCTCTTACAGATGGATTGTTGTACAGTCAAAGTGAGGAGGCGGCGGGGGGGTAGAAAGCTCAAGGCTTCTCCTCCAGCATCATTTCCTGTAAGTGGAATTTCAGAGGTGGAAAAGCCTGCTCTATTCCCCATTGAGAGCCCGGCCTTGGCTGTGGCACGACGCTAGCGGGCTGCTTGGGGATGAAACCATACCCATACTCATACAGTACATAGTTGTAGATATGTGAGAATTAAAAAGACAGGAGTGGGAAGGTCCATCAGAGCTTCAGTCCTCCAACAACATAAAAGGACAAATGATTGTGTTGGTTATAGCTAGATGGGTCGAGGCGTTCTTTCACTAGTAAATGTTACACACTCCAGCACAATGGCAGACTAAAAAACATTGCCAATGTCCTTTATGATGTTTTATTGTTTTGTATGGTGGTTTGACACTAAAGTAGTTAGCACCAACACAGATCCAAAGGCTTCACAATCGAATCACATACATGGGAAACCAAATCACATTGCAGGTCCAGTGCTAAAATTGAGAGCACATGTATTGTAGTAGATGGCTATATTTCATTGTAACAACTATTTGATGAAACAGATATAATATTAGGACACATTGATGCACTAAAAACTAAACTAAAAATCTGCTGTAAGGAGGTGTCTCCTATTGGATATGGCCCAAATTAAGGTATTGGTAGAGGGACAATCTGTATGTTACTGAATGTTACTGAAGATTTTTAGCTCAATAGGACCCTTACTGCACACAAGCTGGATCACTTAAAGTCGGAGGTGGTTATACCTGTTCCAAATGGCCATAAACAAAGGCTCGGTGAAAATCCCACACATCCCAAATTGGGATGTGTGGGATTTTGCACTCGGTTGCACACACAAAAGTGACAGAAGTGGAAAGAATGATAAAAGAAGGCTTGAAAGAAACGTTCAAAGCCCCCTTAATCTTATACTTTGAATGCTGGTCACTACTTAAAGTGGATATGATTGTTGGGTTGTCTATTTTAGAACAAACTGTAGGATTCTTCCTTCAGGCAATTCAGGCAACTCTTGACAACTAGTAAATATGTATAATATCTAGGTTTGTCAAAATTAACGTGATAATAACGACTTGACGCAAACCCCATTTAATGGCACGCATGATTAACACACACGTTCTGTGATTTGTGCCTTGGGGCGCTCCGTAGTTTGGAAAATCAGGAAGCAATGCAGCATGGCTAGCAGAAACTGTAAACCCGGCATCCACAATTTGGCCCGCCGCGGCGGAGCGGAGCACATCTCCGTTCTCATCTATGAGGACACCCGCGGTGTGCTGAAGAAGTTCCTGGAGAACGTGATCCATGATGGTGTCACCTAAACCTGATCTGTGAGCACAAATGACAGAGCCAAACACTTCATCAACGGAGAGACTTCCCAGTCTGAGTAACAGGCTTTATAACTTACATAAGAGAAGTGATCAGAAATGTTGGAGAGAAGAAGGATAAACACCAGAATGATGGCTTCAGTGGTGGCACAGAGAAGCATTTACACTGCACGTTGGTGCAACTTCATCATGCCAGACATTGTGTCTTGGCTCAGTTGTTAGGGTTTAGAAACAGTTTCAAGTTTCAGTTGCTCAAGAGCAGCTGGTAGTGCCCAGGAGGTGAACCGGCATCTCTCCAGCAACCAATCAAACCTAACAAACACATTCACAGCTATATTTTTTTATGTTTTTATGTCAACTTGCCCCTTTTGATTTGCCATTGTTCGGCCTGAACCAACCCATGCTGCAGTACTTGGTGGTCCTGGTTTCAGACAGCGAAGCAAAGCTGTTTTTTTGCTTGGCCGCCGCCATCAGCTATCTTCTCTCACTCTCTAAAATGCTTCTCACCAGTCAGCCGAGAAAATTAGTCATATACTGTAAAGGTCATTCATCAGATAGAGAGAGAGAGGGGAGTGAGCTGGAGAAGGAGATAGAAGGGGAGAAGAATGGAAGGAGAGTGATGGAAGAGGGAGGCATAAGTGTTGGCGTTCCCTGTCATTTTTTCTGTCAGGAGCAGTAAGTGGGGCCCTTGTTTTTTTCATAGTGCTTCTTTTTCACGCTTTTACTCGCCAATATCCTCTCTGGATGGCCACCTGCTGATTAAGGGAAACAGCCTAGCTCTGACCTGAAGAGAGAGCAAACAGCTTGCCTGGCCCTGTCCAAAGTTCCGAAATACACCTGCCAACAGCTGTAAAGCTCATGAATTAAGACTTTGTATTTCTAGTATCCAATCAGTACACAAACATTAAAAAAATTAAAGTAAAATGACTTTTTTTGGTTTTAGAAGTACTCAACTTTACTTTAAAGGCTTGTCAGGGAGTTCCTCCTGTGTCTAAAGATGGAGAGCTGTTACCTTTTCCACTTCCTCCCTCCCTCCCTCGCTCCTCAGCTGGGTGATGCTTGACTTGGCTGTGGGAGGTTTGATAGATGGCGTCGCCAGTTTTGGCAAGCGATCGTCATCTGCCACTTGTCAGCCCAATAAACACCCTCCACAAACCCTCTGCTGTGGAGGGGCCGGGAGTAGGGAGGAGGGGGAAGGAGAAAAAATGATGAGAAATGGGTGGCAAAAAGATAGAAGAAGATGGACGTAAGTGAAGAAGACAGCGGGGGGCAGAGCAGAAGAGAGTAGGGAGGAAAGGGAGAGACGTGTAGGGGAGAGGGAATGTAAATTAAAGAGGCACAAGAAAAAGCTATGAATGTTGAAGAAAAAAGAACTAGAAGAGAAAGAGAGAGATAAGACAAGGGGAAAAATAAGTTAGGGTTAGGTATGAAGGGAGCGTTTATGCACAAGGTGAGAGACGGGGGGGGGGAGGGGGGATAGAGGAAAGGAAGACGGAGTAGTGCACAGGGCAGGTAGGGTTATACTACAGTTACGTTGCATTACAGTCCTTGTATTTTGGCACCAATACCACACCAGCACCTTTCTTAAATGCTGTCCAACCCAAGCTGTTCCAAGAACCACATGCAATGTAAAGATCAAAGGTTTGATACAAATCAGGAACTATCTGACCAAAGAATAAAAAAAAAGGATTCGAACCTGATCAGACAATTAATAACAGCGTTTTGGTACTTGACAGTTTGAATTACTCTGTTCAACTTAAAAAAGGTCATTTATTGTTGCCATTAGAAATGATTGAGATGAGTGTTTTCTGCCCTGTAGCACCGATCCCATGGTCAGAACGACATTGTGTGTCAGTGCCTGAAGTTGTGACGAATGCTCTTGAGTTTTGGTTAAGTTGATGCACAAAAACGATTTGGTTGAGTGGGTCAAAGGGACTCGATCACACATCAAGTCTACGTACTGGTCTTGCTAGCTGAATGGTTGCAGAGCATGATGCATACGCGACATCATCACAGCTTGGTGCTGAAGCTGAAGATTGGGCAGTCAAGTTGCATTGTGGGTAGTTAAGGCACCACATTTTGAAGAAGATTGCGTGGAATAAAAAAGATGATAGCTATGGTTCTGCTGTGTCGATTTTGATTATAATGCGATGTAATCAGCAGTCTCCCATGGCAGGCACACGCTTCCTTCTGTAGAAATTGTGGATACTTTGAGAGGAGGGAACAAAACTTAACCAAACAATTGCCCTTCGATATATGAACGTTATTACCCGTAAGTTATATAAATATTTAATATTTTATTGAATACAAACAAAGTGTACTTATTGAGAGAGGATAGAGAATAGGGAAGAGTTGGGTGATGGGAAAGTAGACACAATGAGAAAAGGAAGGGAGAGGAATGATGGTGAGAGGAAGGAAAGGAGAGAAGTGTAAGAAGGAATGTATGGAGTGAACAGGGACACATTAAGAGATGAAAAAGAAAGTAGTGTAAGAAAGCACTGAGACTGGAGGCAAAATTTCACATTTCACATCCCATTTTTGAAGCCAGAACAGGGTTTTATTTAGTCTTTTCCCCTACATACTGGAGGTCAGTTCTATTTGTGGAGTATATGGTTTTATGAAGACTCAATTTCTCAAAGGTCACCTTCACTTGGGGAATATTAGTTTTACGACAGTTCCCTCTCAGAAAGAGAAACCTCTTTTCCACCCTTCCCAGGTGCTCCACTGGGAGAGTGTCTGTGTGTCAGTGGATTAAAAAAAAATAGAGGTTAGTAAAATTTTGCAGATTTCTTCAGGTTTATATTTTATACCGACGCTTGTTAATGCAACAGGGCTTCCTGTATCAGTGAAGCGAGGCGTTGGCTGATGCGAGGTCATTCATTGTGGTGGGTGGTGGGGTCCCCGGTGTCATATCACCATTAATGAATTGTTTCTGTAAACTAATAGAGGTGTTTACTACCTGCGTTTTAAAATGGGAAGGATTCAAACAGAGCAGAAGCAAAGCACTAAATGCCAGCAATTAAAGTGGTGAACAGTGTTCACACAACAAGGCAAACAAACCCATTAGGGTTGTTGTGTAATACTAATTTATATTCTTTATTGATCCCCAGTGGGGAAGTTAGAACACCCACTCTGTTTTTGGGTTAATAATCCCTGCGCACAGGCCTGAAATACACACACGCTCAGGACCTAGTCATGCACAAATGGATAGATGTCAGAGTGGGGGGGATGCCAGTGCGGTTAGGGGAGGACAGTTCCTTGCTCAAGAGCAGCACTTCACCCAGGTACCAGGTACCCAGCTACCAATCCACACTCCATACTTTAGTCCATTTTGTAAAGACAAAAAAAGTTTGAAGGCGAATCTTGGAGGGAATTTTAAAAGTAGATTATTTATAAAAAAAAATTTGAGAAATCTGGCTTGATATGTCACAGAGAAACCAATGCCATGTTTTGCACAAAGTATCCCAACTCCAAATGTTCCATGCATTTTTATGTGTCAACTTTAAGGAAGCAGTCCGTTAGTCAGATGGTGGCGCTATAGGCTCCACATGGCGGCACTTTTAACACATCCACTGTCATCTCAGTCCCAGGTTTGTGGGATTTTCATGATTGTTTTTTAAGATTTAGCATGCTCCTCGTACTTGTTGCATTCCCGTGCTCTCCATCTCTTTTCTTTTTAGCTTCTGTCCTCCTCTCCAACTCTCTGTTTGTCCCATTCCCCTCTTCTTTGTCTTGTCCTTCATCTTCTTTTTCACTGATTCTCCTCATTCCTCGTTCAACCGGCTCCTCTTCCTCATTCACATAATTATTCTTTCTTCCTCCCCTGCCTCTCCTTCGTCTCCCATTCTTTATGTGTTCTCTCACTCACTCCCTCTCCCTCGTCACTTAATGGTCTCTCGTCCCCCAGGTGGTCCTAGATGCCATTTCAGCCCCTTGCTTTTGAATTTAATTACACATGGCATTGTCTTCATGTAGCCCCGCCCCCACCCACACACACATAAATATACCAAGCCACTGCTGCTAGATCACTGCAGGCAATAACGCTGAGTGGCGGGGGAGTGTTGGGGGGGGTCAACACAGAACAGATTGAAGGCTGAAAAGTTGATATTGGAAATCAAATTAATGCAAGTGAGAGCGACACCATATCTAATTAAGATGCTTTTGAAAAACTGACAAGCAAACCTGGTTCGACAGAAATACTTGTGACGCATTGATTATGAGTACATTTACAAAATGTTAGAAATATCTTTTTGGGGGGAAAAAGTCTGCTCAGTTGGAAATTTGGTGCTTTAAATGATACTGCAGGTTGGAAAAGAGAATGGCAATGAATGGTTTGTTGGGGTTTATGTGATGTTTTCCAGACATGTGTTTCCGTAGTTTGGGAACATTTGGTTATACCTCTTCAAAGTGCTGTTTTTAATAAAATGCTATTTTGCTGTTTGACAGAGATAATGCACACATACAGTATATTGCATATATGAAGCTATCTGTTCATCCTGTTTGTTTTCCGTTTAGGATATTTTTACATCCTTTCTTGTTAAATACTTTGTGAAGGTACTGTATTTCAAATACTGTGTATGTCAATTGGGGACTTTTTTGTATCTAGAATAGGCCCACCTGCTGAAACAAACTTCACTTCTCATTACTCCACCTGACATTATGAGTGTTTTCTTTAGTTTTTGTAAATTTATTTTTTATATATATTAACAGCAACATTTTCCGTGCTGCTTTTTGTTATTAGCCGCAACATTTGTTTTCATGTTGTTATTTTTTTCATTATCTGGTAGACATTCAGTGATCGTTGGGTGGATAGGACCGGATCTTACAGGGGCACAGAAAAAACCCAGGCAGCAATATTTTTTAATTTGCCGAGGGATTGTGGCTCTCATGATCAACTAATGTGATAACGTCTCTGTACTGGTTCACTGCAGCGATGGAGATCCACTCCGCTCCCTGCCTTTGGTTTTGAAGGATGGCTGTTGTTTTCTTCTCATTATAAGGCTCCTGAAATGTACCCAGGAGGGTGAGTGAGAGGTATGGAGGTCGGGCGGGTGTATGGGTGTGGTTAGACATTAAAATAATGACCCCTCAGTGCCGGAAAAGCATCTATTCTGTTGGTCCAGGACTCGTGGAGCCAGCCTGGGCCTTTCCCTTTTGTCAACATTGAAAAATGAAGCGTTTCTGAATCCCTGGCACTCGCTGTGTTTCCCTCTTGGCGCCTCAGATACATTGAGTTAACATAAAGCAAAATTCACGACAGGGGCAGCCAGGGTGACAAATGAAGCGCCTCTGTGTGTTTTGGAGGGAAAATAGAGGGGCCCCTGTTGTAGTAATGAGATTTGGACCTCGTTACTTTCTTCAGGCCCAAATTCTCCCCAGCAGTCCAAATGTATCTGAGAGGTACAATGAAAGATGGACTGTTCTTGAAATGGAAATAAGAGCGTACTCTGAGTATAGATCATTTCCCTTGCATTCGCCCTCAGTCTGCAGTCCATCGCAGCTTCATTCCCATTTTGTCACATTATGGCTTATTTTCACACTGCACTCCCAGTCTGCCTAAAAGAGAAGTCACCAGTCGGTCTGATCACGACATCCAGTCCATTGCGGCTTCTTAAAAATGGATCCAATTTGGGTTTTGGCGAGAAAGCTTGCTAGGGTACAAATGAGGCACCTTGGCTAGCCTGTTCACGAGCAGTGCTCTTATGCAACTTGGACTCATTTGTAGTCTGCAGGAGAGGAGAGGAATAGATGGTTTGGGTAGCTTTTGGCTACATTTTGGAGAGGCTGCGGTGTTGCGGGGGTCCAAAGACTTGCTGGCTAATTAGAGGGAGCTCGCCGCCTGTGATGCAGTCAGGCTCGCAGGCCACATGGCAAATCTCTCCGGGGAACCAGGCGGACGCCCATGATGCTGCAAAGTTTTCTGATTCCCTCCCAACAAAAATCATGTTGAGTGCTTTCATGTTTGTTTGTGTGTCGGCATATCAGGCCTTTTACTCTGATTCTGTTTTAGGAATTAAATGCATTTGTGTTTGTTTGTATGTGTTTGTGTGTGTGTGTGGTTGTGTGTGTGTGTGTGTGTGTGTGTGTGGGTGTGTGTGGGTGGGTGCATGTTTGTGTGTGTGCGGGTGTCAATTAGGCTTTCCCGCAGATGCAACTCAAATAGCCTTTGCTTTACCAATTAACGAAAGGCAGCAGAGTTTTTACTTCTTTCACTTGTCTGGTCCCAAAGTCGCCTGCTACTTACCATCACTGGCTGTGTTTCATTACAACTTCCTTATAATCCTTTAAAATATTTCAGAGTAATCAATCAATTGTCGCCATTGCTACTTTTTGTCAAAGTAAGTGACAGTAGTCACACTTGGCACTACTAAAGGATGGACAGCATAATTTTTAAACAAATACAACTGATATTAAAACGAAAGCCGCAAAAATGTGTCTGTATTTCTGGAGGCAAGAACTTATAGCTCCAGAACCCGCGAAACCAACTTCTCAAAAACCCGTCTTCTTCATCTCTCCAAAAATAATTTAAGATCATGACATGATATCTGGCCAAAAAGCAAAGGCTCTGCATTTTTGACCAGCAACGAAATGTCAGCCTTCTTAGATTGTTTCAATATCCTTGTTCTCTGGAGGCCAAACTGGGGGGGGGGGGGGGGGGGGGGGGGGGGGGGGGGGGGGGGGGGGGGGGGGGGGGGGGTTGCATATTGGTTGCTGGAGAGATGCACTACCAGGTCCCCTTGAGCAAGGCATCGTACCCCCCCAAATGCTCAGGGCACTAGTCCAGCACTGGCAGCCCCCTACTCTGATGTCTCCCGATTTGTGCATGAATAGGTCCTGAGCATGTGTGTGTGTCTGTGTGTATTTCAGGCCTGTCTGTAGTGATCACTAACCAACAGAGTGTAAATTGTAATTTCACCATTGGGGATCAATAAACATTATTAATTATTACTATTATAATAATTATTATTATTATTTATAGCTTTGGAAATATCTTGCCCCCACAGTTTTCCGGCATCAGATTAGGAAGGCCTGTGTCCGTACTTTCTGAAACCTGTGACATTCCCAGGTTTTTATACTTCTCTCTCTAGCTCTTTTTTTCATTATTGGCACAACTTTTTCTATCACTTATCATGTAAACAACCAAATCGTACAGAATATTGCATCTCTCGCCTTCCGCCAGCTTTTAACTTTGCCTTGTGTTTGTTTGAGACAGGCGTCAACACTTGAATTTCCAACGTGATTCGACATGCCGCACAAAGTGTGACATTGAAATGTTTCCAAGGCCTTTAGCGGAATGACTGCTCTGGTACTAGGCCTCCCATAATTACGTGATCACACACTTTCCTGTCCATCTCGTGGAAGTCTTGAGAACAATGCTAAGACGCTTTTCGCTGGCAGTTTGCGTTTTTAGATTTTGTAATTCCATGAAAACACCCCGCTGTACTTCCCTTCTAACTTCTGAATTTTACGCTTTTTCTCTATAGCTGGATAAAAGTCCTGTTTCATGTTTCCTGTTAGTTTTTCCATTTCCTGTTTTATTTTATAGTCATTTGTCCTCCCTTGTGTTGTCTTGTCTTACTCCCTATTGTATATTGTTCCCACCTGTGTGATTAGCTGTCCCTGCCCTAATGTCTTGCACCTGTGTCCCATTGTCTCCCCTGTCCTGTCTATTTAAGTTCAGTCTTCCCCTTACCCCAGTATGTGTCCTGGTTTCCTGAGTTCCTGTTGTTTCCCTTAGATTTGACCATTATCTGTCTTCCTAGATTTCCCTTGGCCTGCCGTTCATTGGACACTCTTGCCTGTGAGTTTATCAGCTTGCTAATAAAACAATTGAATTTTACGTCCCTGGCACATGTATTTCTGGATCCATCGCCAGGTGTGACTGATTTTTTGTCTAAATATGAATGTAGATAACGTTAGTGATAGTGAGATGCTTGCTACAGTTACATTTCTAATGATGAATTGGCAAAAACATTTTATTTCACTGTTTTGTTGTAATGCTGCTGGGCGCTCTTTCTCTTCAGTCTCTCTCTATCTCTCTCCACCATTAAACATTACCATGCTTTCTTCTAACGCTTCTAAAACCGGCCTCTGGAGACCAGCTGACTTCTCTATTGGCTGTTGAACAGGAGACTTCTCTTACGTCCTAAAACCAGCCTCTGGAGACCAGCTGTCTTCTCTATTGACTGTTGAACAGGAGACTTCTCTTACGTCCAAAAACCGGCCTCTGGAGACCAGCTGACTTCTCTATTGGCTGTTGAAGAGGAGACGTGTCTTACGTTCTAAAACCAGCCTCTGGAGACTCCACCAGCTGACTTCTCTATTGGCTGTTGAACAGGAGACTTCTCTTACGTCCTAAAACCAGCCTCTGGAGACTCCACCAGCTGACTTCCTTATTGGCCGTTGAAGAGGAGATGTCTCTTACGTCCTAAAACCAGCCTCTGGAGACTCCACCAGCTGACTTCTCTATTGGCTGTTGAAGAGGAGACGTGTCTTACGTCCTAAAACCAGCCTCTGGAGACTCCACCAGCTGACTTCTCTATTGGCTGTTGAACAGGAGACTTCTCTTACGTCCTAAAACCAGCCTCTGGAGACTCCACCAGCTGACTTCTCTATTGGCTGTAGAAACAGGAGACGTCTCTTACGTCCTAAAACCAGCCTCTGGAGACTCCACCAGCTGACTTCTCTATTGGCTGTTGAACAGGAGACCTCTCTTATGTCCTAAAACCAGCCTCTGAAGACTTGAACAGCTGAGTCCCACTGCAAATATCAGCTGGCTTGATCTTAGCTGAGACTTTCGCTATGTCCCAATTCAGGGGCTGCAGGTGTAGTCCGATTGTGTTACACTGGCGCAACGAAGGATGTCCCATTTCATTTAATTTCAAAGGCTCCTTCAACTGCGGCCCACAAATGTGGCGCCATTGTTCAAATTTGGAGGATCCTACTTTTGTATCCTTCATGGCCCCAGGATTCCCAGCATTCATTTTGGCATTCAATCAAAAGCACAGGCAAGCACAAACACTACAACCAATGTCTTTTTTTGTTTGTTTTCTATTTCATTATTAAATTCACTTCTGAGAATGTTTTAGGCGAGAAATTAACTGATCAGAAGTTGAATATACGCAGTGTTATGAAAATGTATGGAGAATTAAAAGTGTGCTCCAAATTTGCTTTGGAGGGTAGACTGATGGCAGCTAGCTCGGTGGGGGTGGCTCGATATCCAGTCCTCCTTTCAGTGAAATGATTACAACAAGGTGGAGGAGGTTGTCATAGTTACGACAACCTGTATTCATTTAAGCCCGAGTAAGCTATAGGCTTCGGATGTAAAGCAAACGAGGTGCAAGAGCGAGGGAGCGAGAGAGAGAATCCTGTGGTCTTTAATCGATGCATGGTTTTATGTTATCTAAAAGATTTCAATGAAGACAATAATTCATATTTGCTGATGTCTCTATCACAGCCCTGTTGATTAGAGGGGGGGAATCCTCTGACATGGTGACACAGCCTTGTGTCCGAGGTATGTCATTGGACACATCCAGACCACAGATGTCTGGCAGCAACAGGTCCCACTTCTGACAACATATTCTTTGGGCATATAGGGGCACAGCACACACACAGGCTCTACTAATATCCCGAGCCTCGCAGCACTCCAGCAGCTTCTTCCCCCTCTCCGTAACCTATAGCCTACTCCGGCTCAAATAAATACGGGCGGTCATTGAACTATAATGACCTGATCCACATTGTCAAAATCATTTTAAATAGGCTATTGAGCCATGGCACTGAGAATCTTTTAAATAACAGGAGTGTATTGGCTAATTTCTGTCGCCTACTCCCAAACAACAGACTCCCAAAATGCCTTTTTACCGACTGGCACTCTACTGTCCACACTGCTGTCTTCGGACAACAAGTCCAAGGGTGGACAACATGTCTGAGGGTGCCAACTATCCCCTGAGGTAACATTGCAGTTCAGAATGTGCCAGCCAGTCACTGCAATCTTGCTCAGTATTGCCCAATTTCAAAGACTTTTGGTCATATCAGTCTACCGGACACAGATTTGTGGAGAAAGGGGGTCCAGGTTGAAAAATGACCTTTAAGTGTTTGGGTATTAGATAGATGTAAGTGATAAGATAGTGTTTCCTTTCGTAGAGGTGAATTAGGTGTTTATACTGTAAAGAGCTACTTATTTGGGGAATGTTTTTTAAGGTTAGAGTCTGGGGAAGCAGAACTATCAAATCATGCTCTGATAGATTGAAAGACTGGATAATAAATTCCAGGTCAAGGCTCGCTATTTGAATATCCTTCATCTGCCTGGTGTGTCAACAAAGAAGACTCGCTCTCTGTCTCCACACTGATGTATTCAGATGCAAAGTAAAGTGAATGTAATTATGAATCTTTTTTTTCATAACATTTGAATTTCAATAGCCCTCCATTTGTTTCCTTTAAAATGATGAAAAAAAGAACTTTGCTCAGAGTTTAATTCTATTAGTTTGGACATGTATTGTAATATTTGCCTTATGGCAGGTCAGGTTAGAAACTCATATTTCATTAGGTGCAGATATGATACAGTAATAGCTCATTTGGTTCTGGAACAGCAACATTTATTGTGGAGACCTGTGGACGTGTTGTGGGCCTAATTCACGTTTGTGTCTGAGAAGTGCTCACATGATAACCACAATTACACAGTTAGAAATAGGTAAAGGGAGAAAAGGTCTTCCTTATTGAACTTTCCCCAATATTGCTTCTAACCTGCTCACCACGGCGCAAATTTCAGATATGGCTTAATATAGGAGCGTCATATCTGAAAATGCAAAAAAATAATAATAACAATCGGTAGTAAACAGCCAAAAACCAAACACCATGATGGTGGGGTTAGTGCAAAATCATCTCTAAACAAAGTCTTAAATCAACAAGATGTAAGAGTCTACAGCTCTCTTTGGCTGTCATAGGCAGATGTTCACATCAACATTATTTTCTTAGAGTCCTCAAGGGACATTAACAAAACGCATTCATGATAATGCAATTTTACAGTGCTAATATGTCAAAACGACAAGGAACTCACAGACACACTGAACAGTAGACTCAGGAGTCTTTTTTAGTTACTGGTTAAAGGGGTTTTGGATCTGCTGTATAAACTGTATGTTGTGTGTTAGGATGAAGAAGGAAGATATTGATTTTCTTTGAATCTACTTTGGTGGATTTTGTACCATTAATTACAGGCAGCGTCTGCACACACATGGTTGCATAGTTCACGTTATTGTGGAGACCAGGAATTAATCACATTGGAATGTGTGTCCACTTTAAAGACTGGATTGTGGTTTGCTGTGTTAGGAAGTTACTGCTGTTTCTGCACACACAGGCCAGGGTCATAATCTATCTATCTATCTATCTATGTTTTTTACTTTTTCAATTCATGGATGGTTGCTTTTCTAACTCTCTGTTCTTTTCCTACCGTAGTTCACCAGAAAGAGGCTCTTGAGAAGGAAGCCAAGGTCAGCATCCTGGAGGCCGGGGTCACCGATGTGAGTACAGAAGTTTACACTCTTCTTTCCACTGTCAATTTAAATCAAACGTTAAGATGGGTAGTAACAAATTATAATATGAGTGTTCAACCAAAAGCAACAGCATCACTAAAGTCAAAAGTATGTGGACAACCCCAACCATGGGCATTAATCTACTGCTATTGTCTACATTAGCAGCCTCTACTCTTTTTGGGAGCTGGATCCAAGGATTTGCTCCCAGTCAGCTACAGGAACATGAGTGAGGTCCACTGATGTTGGGTGATCAGGTCTGGCTCATAGGTTGGCGTTCCATTTCATCCCAAAGGTGTTGGATGGGGTTGTGTTAGGACTCTCTGCAGGCTAGTCAAGTTATTTCACACCAAACTAGGATTCAACCGTGTTATGGACCTGGCTTTGGTCATAGGGGAACATTGTCATTGAAACAGAAAAGGACCTTACATAAAGTGACACAAAGTTTGAAGCACTCAATTGTCTAAAACATCATTGTATGCAAAAGCATTTCCCTTTTTTGAAATAAAAGTTCCCAGCCAAACATTGACAGTGGTGTCCACGTATGAAAGTATGAGTCCTAGCAAAAGCTACTTTTTGAAGGTGCAATTCAGGCATTTAACCAAAACGTTTTCCCACATAATATCTTGCATTTCTCAGATTTTTTTGATAAAAAATCTGGATGAGTTCTTTTTTTTCCCTCTAATTTGCACATTTTTGGTATAACTTTGAATGCAATTATTTGACTTTCTGAACAACAAAATTCCCCTGCCTTGTATTTCTGTCCTTTCTCTCACTTTTGTCACTTATTGTAATCCATCCTTATACTTAAAATAATTAAGCAGATGTGAAGTTTGGCACCCACTCCATCCCTTCCACCTTTTTCTTAATCTCTCAGCCTCTCTCCCCCTTGGTTTGCCTCTTTTAACATTGGTGTTCTCCAACATCTCTAAGATAAATAGACTGATGAGCATCTGCACTTATTGATTGAAGAGTTAGTCTGCAACGATGACGGCATGCCATTACCAAGCCTTTCAAAGAGGCAGCAGCAGCGAGGTCTGAGAGAGAACAGTGTGGGGGGTGGAATGGAGGGTGTATCAAGGTGATCAATACCTAGCTGCAAACAGGAGCTAATTATGGCCAATCAAACTACTGTTGCAAGAGAGAGAGAGAGAGAGAGAGAGAGAGAGAGAGAGAGAGAGAGAGAAGCAGAGAAAATCCCTCCATCACAGGCTGCCAGATAGAGAAATAGAAAGAGAGTCTCAACCTGCAACAAAACATCCATCATCAACCCATACAGTGTTTATTATAGTTTTATCATACACTGTTAAATATGAATATTAGCATACTACATCACAGCTGACAGGTTAAAAATACAAAAAAACTGAAATTAGCCTTTCAAGAGAACAAAGGAGGCGATGTGTTTTCTTTGGAACGTGTTTTCCAGCTCAACTTTTTGAGGGTAGTTTGAAAAGGCCTGCAGGTTTAAGCGTATTTGGCTGGCGGAGAAATGCATTCTTATTTTCTCATTGATACCTATGAATATGTACTGTATATGCCTGTTTGAAACAAAGATGACATGAATATTTATTGATTCCTGTCTGGTTGTTGCCACAGCAAAGGTAATGAGAAAGAATAGCATGCAAAAGAACAGTAAAGACCCAACAGTTGATCAGTAAAACAGAACATAATGTAAAAGTAAAAGTAAAAGTTAATGCACCTGAAAATCCAGCATGTGCATCTGCAGTTTTTATTATAGATTTTTATAGCTACACTACCACAGCATGCCACACAGTCATAGTTTGTGCTCCTCAAATTACATTCTGAAGGCTTATCTTTTATTTTGTG
Organism: Etheostoma cragini; assembly: GCF_013103735.1. Lineage (NCBI taxonomy): Eukaryota > Metazoa > Chordata > Actinopteri > Perciformes > Percidae > Etheostoma > Etheostoma cragini. The sequence continues at coordinate 25,958,180 of NC_048418.1, read as the reverse complement.
TTATATAATAGTAATATTAATTTATTGCACGCATATAGCAGTTTACCTCAGACACACAAAGCGCCACAGGGGAGGACTAGGCTCTAACACCGTCAATGGGCACCCACCAGACGTTCACCACACATCAGCTCGGCAGAGAGGGGAACATGTTTTTAGTGGTGGGGAAAACTGGAGCAGCCAGAGAAAAGCCACATAGACACAGGGAGAACCTGCAACCTCCACACAGAACCCGGTACCTTCTCACTGTGGGGCCACAGTTCTAACCATTGGGCCACCATGCTGCTATGTATTTGATTGAGATTAATTTGTAAGGTTTAGTTTTCATTCCGAGCATACGTATATCAAGTCATGGCTGTTTATAGGGAAAGGAACCAGAATCATACAGGTTTAGCAGCCAAATGTAGTCCTCCAACACTCCAACACTCTCCGAGAAAATCAGCTCATCATCTCCTGCTCTTCCATCTTTTTGGGTCATTTAGGATTTGTGACCACACTTCAAACTTCCTCATGTATCATTGTTTTTGAGAAAATTACCCAGTAATCCATCTTTTCTCAAGGTTGCTTTTAATGTTCCTTGGAATTCAGGACAGCAAATGCATTGAGGTTCCAGTAAGCATATTGATGGGATGTGGTTAGTGGACATATCTGCTTTTCTAATGTTAGGTGCAGCCAATTAACAAAAGAAAGGCAACCCTTGAATGAATCAGGGAATGGAGAATGCACTGAGAACAGGGACAGGTCGGTCTGTTAACATGAAAAAAAATATCTTAAGCCCAATCTTGTTGGAGAGACACTTATTATTATTATTATTATTATTATTATTATTATTATTTATTCAGTAGTCTTGAACATGTGTTTAAGAGCCATTTGACCACACAGGTTGTTTGTTCCTAACCCTTCAAACGACCCACAAGAGTTCTCACTTTTAATTTATTATTATGGTCTATGGCATTGAGTCTTATTACATGAATTTACTTGTCAGAACTACTCCTCGCGCTTCAAAATTGCCCCCAGGCGATATATAAAGTTGTTAGAATTGAATTGAAATAAATTTAGTTAGTAATTTGTGCATTTAAATTAAAAATCACTCCTTCAGGGTAGTACATTGTGCACTGAACCTTCTGAACCCTGAGGCCATTTTTACAGTTCATTGTCCGTCTGGATTTATTTTATAATATCTTGTAAAACATCAACCATGTTGTCTACAGTCAAGATATGAACATCAGTTTTTTCAGGACAAACTCGGTTATTGGAATATTTGGGTTTCAATGAGGTCACTTATATGTTAAAAATGGTTGTAGGACCTCAAATACAAATAAATAAATAAAACGGACCATGAATCTTCCAGATATGTATTGATATCACAGACAGAGCAGTAAAACCTATAAAACCCTTCTCATATGTCTTGGGAGTCACACTGTGAAGGAATAATCATCATAATCTATATCGTTGACAAACTACATACATTTTTTCAAAGAAAGTCAAGACGCTTTTGCTCTCATGACATTTACTTATGCCAATAATAACATGATAATGTCACAATCATTGATAATACACCCACAGCAATGCTACACAAGCATTTGTGTGTCTAAAACAGTTCTTCTATATGTAAAAAATAAACATAATAAACATTATAACTTATATAAAGCACATACTATTTAAATTTCCTCAAAAATGGCCCAAATATATATTATATAAGATAAATAGATGCCAAATCTCAAACCAGTGAGGCCATTATGCTCTATAAAATAGTAGATAGCTATCTTGTGCACTACAGCATCTTTGATAGCATACTAGACTTACTAGTTTGACTGGGAGTGTTGTCCTCTTTCATTCTCCATACTCTTTGGATGACGTTGTCTCCCATATATGGGCATACTATTGGTTTTACTTCCGTAAACAACAGACACGGACCACTGAGCTAGTGGCATTAATAAGCGAAAACTTGATGAATATGGACATAAAGTGGATAAATCTTGGATTTAACGGTTTGGATCTAATGCTCAACGACCCCGAAAAGGCTGGAAGTTCCAGGCTGGATGGATAGATAGATAGATAGATAGATAGATAGATAGATAGATAGATGTTGATCCCAAGAAAAATGGGAAATTCCTGTGTTACAGCAGCAAAATCAGTCACAAATCACAAAATATAAATATAAATGAAATACTAGGAAAAATATACATACATACAATATACATGAAATAATAATACGAATAAAGTAAAAAGACAAATATATATGAATATGTGCAGGATGGGGGAACAAAAATGTGCGACTGCTTAAATAATATGCTAAAATGTGCTAAAATGTAAAAATGTATGCTTCATGTAAATGTAAATAAACCAAATGTGCAGATTGCATTAGTGCAGTAGTGTGGTGTCCAAACGATAATCACCTGTAGAGGTTAGAAAGACCCGGGAGAGACCTCTGTAACCGCTAACTCATTAGCTTTAAGCCGCAACTTTTGGTGAGTTTCTATGTTTTATGATTATTAAATAATTAAACTATGCATCAGAGGTGCTGTTTTTGCACGTGGGCAAGTCTCTCGTTCTCAGAGGGTTAATATGTTTGACATGTGACCTTGTAAACTCCTGCTCTATATATACCTGCTCAAGAAGTTATGTTTTTCGTTTCATATTATGGACATCATTTGCAAAAAAATAAATTCTAACAGTTCGAACTTGTGTGTTGCCAGTTTTGACAGCTCTGTGTATTGGATTGATCAGATGAGATGAAGATAATAAAAATGACATGAGCCTTCTGTGTGTGCCTTCTCCACAGTCATTTGCCTGCTTTCTTACTACCGATTCTTTTCTTCACACACACTAATTTGCTTAAGCTGAACAGCCAATCAGATGTATTCCTCTCACTGCCGCATGTCAAAAAAAAGACGGACAAAGGCTGATGAGTAGCGATGGTGCGTGACACACAGCAAAAAGTAGGGTGACAGATCAACTTGGTCCGATGGTTGACGACATTTTTGGTGGGTCCGAGATTTAGTTGGCCTCTAGCTTGTCCCGGTTCACGTACACGAGACCTTTATGTCTTCACAGTGTCATTAAGAGCTCTCAAACCCTGAAGCTGTATTTTGATAAACTGCATGAAATCGGACAGTCTCATCACATTTCCACCGTACACCATAATGTCTTCTCCTGTTAAGTATGGTTTAAGTAATGCTCTGACAAAAGCCATTAGGCCAAAATGTGAGCAACGTTTATCTGACATGGCCAGGGTAAAAAGGTGAAATTGAAGTGATGTGGTTTCTACCTCTTACCCTTTGGGTAATTCGCATAGGAACTTTATGAACTGGTTTAGCACCACAAACAAAGGACAGGCACAACCTGCCAAAGACCTAACTACAGATTAAGGAATGTCAATAACTGAAAAAGACACTCATTTGGCAGTGCATTCTGTTGGAACAAGAGTGAGGAAAAAGTTAACGTATGTTATTTTAAGTGTTTGGATTGAATGCTGTTGTTGTTTAGCGAGGATATTTTTTTAAATCTTACCATAACTTCAATATTTATTATTTAAGTCATAAAAGTATAGCGCTCTTAATGACTTCTCAAAGCGCACAAACACTACAGGCACCATTCACACACACGTTCACACACTGGGGGCCCAGGCTGCCATACACGCTGCCACCTGCTCCTCAGGTAACCATTCACACACATGTGGTGCAGCAATTGGTGGAGCAATTTAGGGTTCATGTCTGGACACTTTGACATGTAGACTGCAGGGCCCAGGGCTCAACCTTCTGATTGGTAAAGAGCGCTCTACTTCCTGAGCCACAGCTGCCCACAGTCGTAGTGGGTGGGGGTGTTGTATTGAACTGCATCACATTAGAAATTTTTCTTTTACTTTTAGCATTTAAAGTCCATTTCATGGCGGAGCTGGGTATTAGATAAGAGTTGGTTGTACAGTATACTCCACTGATAGGAAATGACCCTCCATTAAAGGGTAACTACCTTTTTTTTTTAATCTGGATTGAAAGATTGTTGTTTCCATCAGTCACTTAGACACAAAAACATAGGAAAATAGGGACCAGGCTGAAAAAATGGTGGTCAAACTTTAAAGGCCCAGCCTGTTGGAAAAGGACATGAACATGTTTGGTTTGGTTATTCCCACAGTGATGGCTCAGTGGCTTTGGTAGATTACAAGCCTTCATACAAATCTCAAACATCCTCATTTAAGTTTTGAATAACGGTTTGTACGACACACGGCTGTTTGTTAAAAACCATTTTTCTCCAGTCTTACTGCTGTTACCTCACATGGCTTAGCGATTGAACAAGGCCTCTTCGAGGCTACATAGAACTCAGCTGAGTTTTCACTCAGACTTGCGTCCAATTAAGAGATTGTGTGTATGTGTGTTGGGAGGGAGGTAGGAGATAACGTTGCCGTGGCAGCAAACAGATTAGAATTGTGCTGGAGTGGCACTAATCCCCCTCCACCCAGGCCGTTTTGTTCACCACAAATCAAGGCGCTTCCAATCTGTCTGTCGATTTCACAAAATAGAGGGAGGCATGGAGGAGGGAAGGAGCTAATGAAACAAAAAAGAAAAAAAACAATATTAGATGGCCCTTTTCATCACCACTTAACACCCAAGAATACAGGACGCCGCACATACTCAGATTTACACTGACACAGACTTGCTTATTACTTCAAGTATCAAAAATGACAGCAGCTGCTTTGAGCTGAAGGGATCAAATTTGTCAGCTGTTGCAGTGTTTGGTGCCTTGGACTGCAAATGTTTAGATTCTTAAACTAAAGCTTTCTTTCGGTTAGTCATAGTTAATTCTACAGGTTCCCATGTTGACATCTGGAGCGGATCTGGCTCGCATTGTGATGAAAAAACAATTAAAAAAACATCTGCCCGAAAGGAAGATGATTCTTCTAATTCTGCCTCCTCTTGCTGTCCCAAGTCTTAAAAAAAATGTTCAGATAACCCCTCTCTGAAGCGTAAAAATAACTTATTTAGAGCCAAAAATGAAGCATCGCTGCAGTGACTGCCAAGGGAAGCTGTGCTAACTATCTGCTATTAGTACTTTTTTACAGATTTAGAAATGTTTCTGATAACCTAGTTTTGCCAGACCTTCCTCCACAGCACTGCGGAGGAGTGTCTGGCTAGTGCACACAGCATTCTGTGATGGGAGGAAAATGTTCTCTGGTTAATCGTCATTTCTTTAAACCAATCATAATCAACTTGGACGGGGCCAAGCTCCCGACAGAGCCACAGTGCCTCGGCTAAATATTCTCAGGAAGGAACTTGTTTTGGTGTACGTTCAGAAGTACTCATCAACAGAAAACTCTGATCGGACAGATAGTCTAGCTAGCTGTCTGGATTTACCCTGCAGAGATCTGAGGACCAGGTAACCATAGTCCTTAGATTGGACAGATAGTCTAGCTAGCTGTCTGGATTTACCATGCAGAGATCTGAGGATCAGGTAACCATAGTCCTCAGATTGGACAGATAGTCTAGCTAGCTGTCTGGATTTACCCTGCAGAGATCTGAGGACCAGGTCACCATAGTCCTCAGATTGGACAGATAGTCTAGCTAGCTGTCTGGATTTACCCTGCAGAGATCTGAGGACCAGGTAACCATAGTCCTCAGATTGGACAGATAGTCTAGCTAGCTGTCTGGATTTACCCTGCAGATATCTGAGGAGCATCAATCCATACCCACAACAGATAATCTGTGTTTTAGAGTTTCTTCTCATTTACAATATTGCGGAAGATGTTTTCAGGTTGAACCCTTTCACCCTTGCAGCATTGTTTATTTCCTATTCTACCCACCGAACCATAATGAATGGCTTTGATGATGATTTCACTGAGAATATTTCTGTGGTTGGAAGAGAGCAGAGTGATAGCATCGCTCAAAATGAAATAGTACTGATTGGTTCTGTCTGTCCAGGTGCCTGAGAACAGAGCTGGATTTTAAGGAGAATATTCATGGTAGAGAGAGAGAGATAGACAGACACGCAAACACACACACAAACACACAGACACACACACACACACACACACCACACACAATGGATAACGGTTGTCTCTTCACCACTGTGCCCCTATAATTTTCATCACAAAGAGGAAAATAAATCATAGAAGATCAGAACAATGGCATGCGTGTGAGCTTGTATACATCATTACCTGCATGAGTGTACGAGTGTGTATACAACATGTGTGTCTGTGTTTGAGTGCATACACTTGTGCATCCATCTGCATCTCCTGCCTTAGATATTCAAATGGCTCAATGTGAAAAATGGAATCGAGAGGCTGTTGAAGTGCTGGCTCTTCTTTTTCTCTCTGGCCGAGACACGTGGCCCGAATGGCCTTTGATATGGTAATGACAGGTCTACCTGGTTGTGGAAGACAGAAAAGTTTCCTACCTCTGCCATGGAGGTCCATGTCTCTCTGTAACCCAGTTCCTATTTGATCTAACACATGGAAATAGTTGTTATAAAGACATTGATTAAAGTACTGTTCCATTCATCAATCATTGTGGCTTTCGCAAACTTTCCTACACCCCTTTTAAGTCAGAACTGTTTGAACTGTAATAGTTCAAATGACCACTATCTCAGTGGTGATATAATGGTCACTGGTCCCGAGGTTAAAGTTACACTTTGACTAGTGTTACAGTAATATTTCCTCTTTAATAGTGTTAAATAGCTAACTCTCACAATGTTGTTTTATGACACATGAAAGTGTATTTTTAACACTCAGTTGTTTTATTCTCTCTTAATAGCAGTTTTGATTGCAAAAAAGCTTTAACTTCAGAGCTTGAGTTTTGGTAACCCTAACCCTCCTCTAAACCATCAAAAGAATACCATAACCAAATAGTTTTTGTTGCCTGAACATAACCAAACCATAACCATGGAGTTGGTAGATCATAAAAACGTGTATCAGTTGTTATTTTTTAGGAAGTAAATTACCTATTTAGTCATTAAGCATGAACACTTGTTGCTTAAACCCAAGTCACATCATGGATTTGTCTTTAATTTAAATTTTTACTTAACATTTGAAAGTGCAGAGAAGAAGCTGCGAGAGGCGGACACAGTTCTCAAAATGGCCCCTTTAGTTTTTTTTTAATTCAGAATGTTGAACTATTCCCTTTAAGCACAGGGGGGAAAAAGAAAAAAATTATTCCTCGTTATCCAGATTTGGTACTACAGATTAGCATTGACGTGTTCATCCAAACCTGCCTCATACCTGGTCTGGACTCAGTACTGTATTTATAGCAAATATTGTTCTCCCTGCATTACTTCAGCAGCCCGGCAGGCTGCTTAGGGGGCTGTGGGCACCCGCTGGGTGTTCTGGCAAACAGCATGGCACTGCAGACAGCTGGCATACAAGGCTGACACCACCTCTTTTTTCCCCAGGTGCTAAATGGGCTGTTAGGTACAGTTGAGGTCGCCCAGAAAAAAAGTAGGAAAATTAATTAGAATACACCACAACAGTCTGGGTCTCTTGTTCTCTCAGACGAAATACCTCCTGAGAGGCTCTGTCTAGCAAACAAGGTGCTTAATGACAACAGCATCTAGCTTGGTAATATGCACCTGTAGGCTCCGTCTCATGTCCTGAATACTGGTCTGTAATTTAGACTGGACAACACTGTTGCATGTTCACATCATTGAGCAAATGGCATATTACTCTCAAATGGCTTATTAACTAGGTCTCACACCTGATTAGTCAGTAGCATCTTGGTCTGATAGTAGATGACCTCAGTCCCTCGTTAACATGAAATCAAACCTACTCAGCCTCATACCAACATAAACACATACTGCTTTAGAGATTACTTGAACAATGTCCATTATTTGATTGCTCCTTAGTTTACTGTAATGATCAGCGGAATGTATTAGTTACATTACTAAGCTCTGTTAAAGATGTCCTTAAACAACTCCAACACCATCACACCCATATGCTGTAGCTTGTTTTTTCAACACATGTAGAAATATCCATGTGATTCCTGATTGTACATTTACCAGTGGCTAATACTAGCCAGTCAGAAGAAGACACACTCTGTAGTATCATGCAATATGTAAACCACATAAGGCCATACAACGTGACTCTTGGTTGAGTCATTCTTGAGTAGTTTAACACTAGAACATTCAGAACTCAACTTGCTAACTACCTTAAAGAGCTCTTTAGATTGATTGATTTTTTTAATTGGGTCAGGAATTCAACATGTCATCTTGAATTTGAATATTTTACTCAAAATTTTGTTTTAAGTTAAATATAGCCTCATAGAAGAGTTGGAACCAGCTAATACAGAATACGGGTGATTATTTTTAAATAGTGTGGAATCGAGTTTTCCAACTTTATAGACATTTACAAATAAACACTTTTCTTCACTAAATGGAACAAATATATGTTTAGCTGACAGAGAGAAAGCCAGTGAAAGAGAGGGAAAACGTGCACAATGTATATGTTTGTGCAAATCAGTTTGCTTGTTATTTGTGTGTTATTACCATGTACGTCATCCTCACATTTGCCGGTCATAAATCCCCCCTACTCCTGGTGAACAGCAGCAGCACACACTGCGTGGCATCAGCAGCTTAAGGTTTCTGTTAGCTGGGGGGCTGGCTGATCTTCAGCAGAGCCTACCAGACATTGACAGGCAGGTTTGGAGAAACCAGGCACAGTACTCCACGGGTGGGCACAGAGAGGACTGTCAGGACCTCGAGGCTCTGCCCTAATTACCCCCACCCACCACAGCCACCATGACAAGCTCCCCTGAATACCTCCCTCCCTTCATGGGGCTAGCAGAATGCATCAGCTGCCTGGCTGATGGATGTTAATGGAGTGGGAGGACTGATAGTTTGTTTACGTTGTTTTATTCAAATATGAAGAAAAAGACATACTTTATTAGCACAGTGCTGAAATCCAATCCACACACATGCCCAGGACTTGTTTATGGAACCGGTGCCATATTAGCACAAGGTTGCAGTACCCAACCCTAGTTTCACTTTAATTAAAATCGAGGAAAACCACTTATGACACAATTATAATGGTGCTCATGGCGTTCTTCCCTCATAATCCCCTTCTGACTGGCTAGTAGTCCTTACCTAGGTACTGTCAGGGCCCTCATACTCTGCTTCTGACTGGCTAGTAGTCCTTACCTAGGTACTGTCAGGGCCCTCATACTCTGCTTCTGACTGGCTAGTAGTCCTTACCTAGGTACTGTCTGGGCACTCATACTCTACTTCTGACTGGCTAGTAGTCCTTACCTAGGTACTGTCTGGGCACTCATACTCTACTTCTGACTGGCTAGTAGTCCTTACCTAGGTACTGTCAGGGCCCTCATACTCTGCTTCTGACTGGCTAGTAGTCCTTTGTAGCAAAAACAGAGAACTCAACACAGGGGGAAAACAGGAGCAATGTGTAGTACAACAAAATATGGTGTTTTCTCAGAAAATTAATTTACATAAACATATTGTGATATAAACTCAAAATACAATTATGAACCTGAAAAGGAGCATAAGCACTTTAAACAAAATGCAGAAACTCTGTCTGTGTAGAGGACACAGTAGAGTGAGATGTGGCTAGGTGATCGGCCCGTGGCGCGGTGGGAGACGGCTGCCACGCCAGTAGCACTCAGTTTTTACCTCTTTCTTCACCTATTTTAACATCTTTTTTTACTCTTCTTGTGAGGATATTGTGTGTTTCATATAGTCAGGTAAAGAAGCAATTTAGTAACTGTTCAAATCTGAAATCAAAGTGAATCTGAAATGAGGAATAGTTAAAATATCTGGTACTTTTAATGAAAACCTATCTCAGCCTGTCTCACAACCTATCTCCTGATTACAGATTAAGCGGTTATGTTCCTGATTAGTGAAATAATTGTGTGAAAATGGCATGAATAAACTACACTGTAACATATGTGTCAAGTTTTAAAGGCGTTGTGATAAAAACTGAGGTATGGCTCAGGTTTAGGTAATGCGTTAAAAGGAAAGTAAAAAAGAAATTACTTTGTCACATGTTTTCTGCATTAGGCATTTTGACTAATTGTGTTTAGCATTTTGTGTTGCTGTTTGTCTATAAGTCTTGGATTTAATCTCTGTAAAACTGTGCAATATGTTTAAAAAATGATGAAGGAAACCGTTTTAGCTTTAATTAGCACTAGCAATACCATATTGATGACACCTCTCATTTACAGTCATAGCAGCAAATCTGACTTGTCATGGGTTGATACTTACTATTGGTGGTTCCGCGTGCATATAATGGACTACTTAATTTGTATGACTGTTGTTTGTCTTCTTCCTGTTGGCTAATGTAGCTGTTCTCAATCGCAGCATGAGCTGAGTGGTAAGCAATTAGCAGAAATGAACCGCCCTACATCAGGTCACTGTTGGCTCCGGTGGGGCTGATGATCACAAGCCGCTGGTAATGCTTTTCTATGCTGACGATGACTGATTCACTCGCCATGGTGGCTCTAATTTCACCCACGATTAGAAGTATGAAAAGGAAAGAAGGTAAACCAAGGGTAGACAGGGAAGGCAACACAACCCTCAACTATACCTGCAAATATCAACCGTAACTGCTTTGTGACACATTCAAAATGAATCAGAGCCTTGGACTGAGGCTACCCTGAGATGGATTCACTGTATGTATGGAAGATGGCTGCCATATCCATCTAATTATAATAATACATGTTGCACAGTTATTGAAGTATTTTGTGAGCATTTCACAACTACAACACCATGTTAGTTGTATAAGATTAAAGTTTGGTTCAGACGATGTGAAGGGATTTTCAGAAGCACAACTGCATCCATTCAATAGAAGACATGAGAATGTGAGCAGATGTGAACCTTAGTACATTAGCTACATTCAGTTCATTGGCTGATTGTGGAAAATGAACTCATTCCAGCAGATACAGTAAAGTGCCCATGTTATGAAAAATAAAACTATCCATGGTGTTCAGAGTGAGATCCGGTTTCTGAATGTCCTCTGTCTTTAGTCTCCGGGTGAGCTGTCCAACATCTGCACGGCTTTCTACGTCACTAGAGACGAGGTGGCTAACCGTAGCATGCTAGCTTGTTCTCAATGGCTAAACACTGCTCCAACAGCCACTAGTTGACCAGAATCTCCAAAAGAACTACTTCCTGTCCCTGTTCTACTTCCTGTTCCTGTTCTACTTCCTGTCCCTGCAGCTCCCAGCAAAGATAAAATAGAAGGAAGATGTCTCACTCTCAGGCTGGGAAAAATTGCCCACCAGCCACAGTGGCTGGTAGATGCCCTATTTTACCTGCCACTTTTTTCCAGAATTCAGATTTATAAAAAGTGCACAATTATATTTTGAATTGCTTCAATACATTATTTTTTATTGTTAATACATATTTTCGCTCCAAGGTTTTAAGGCAGTGCCAACAATGGATGCATTGTATAGAGGTAAAGAGATGGGGATGGCTTTTTTACCATCTTCAGAGTTGATGATGATGATCTACAGTCACCATGGTAACCAAACATTTTCACTCCTGAACAGATTCCTTAAGCCCAAAACAGCATTAGTTCGGCATACTTAATAAAAGAAACAGCTTTGTATGAAAAACAAATTCCTCATTGAAGATGGATACAAAGTTAATCCTCCTGGTATCCTCAAACGATCTGAAACGTCAACCTCCTGTGGCGCTAGAGGGAGTGTCAGGTGATCACTAAAGTCAGTAGGATGTATCTGCTGGGTATTATAACCCCCCAGCAGTATGGCACTATGCTCCTGGGGTCCCATCTTCGCCAGCTGTATGGCACTCTGCTCTTGGTGAGATGTCTCACTCTGGAGCTAAAACAAGTGAGATGTCTCATTCTGGAGTTTCTTTAGAAGAGGGGTAACTCATTATAGACTCATTCTGTATGATGTATGATTATATGACAGTATAGTGGCTAAATATGTTCTGCTTTTATTAACAAGTGTATTAATAAGAAGCATTTGTTTTAAACATGCACAGAAAGTTATTGTTCCGACAGACTGATTAGAGAAACTAAGTGACATGGTGGTGCAGCAGACACTTATGTAACAGACACTGACCTAAAGTGGATTCAAATTCAGCTCTCTATCTGATCATGCTTTAGTTTTGTGAACAACACTAACTAGACTGTTGTTGAGTAAAAATATGATTAATCATCGTTGTACCATTTTTGTCTTCATTGGAGTGCTGGCGAAGGAAAGCGAGGATGAGTTTTCATGGTCTTCTAGCCCACTATGCCATCCCAACACCCCACAATGCTAAGAAAATTCTAAGAAATGGCACAGACATTATTGCACTTCGACCACCACTACTGCTTTTCCCAAGCAGTTTTGGTCCTTTAAAAGTGCTCTCCAGGCAAACAACCCTGTTGCACAAATAATGTTTTCGATCGAGCAATCTCCCACAGGTCCGACCTTGGCAGCTTTTATCAGGTGATGAATACTTTTTTTAAAGATTGCATTGTTTTTCAGACCAATACCACAGCTTTTTAGCAGGACCCCAAACACTAAATCCTCTCTACCTTGAAGCGTGGGGGGGGAGATTATACCCGATTGTAGATTTCAACAAATTGATCATTTCATCTTGCTTTGGAAGGAAAGATATGGATGCTGATGAAAATGTATCTGTTATCAGGTAAAGGACATCTGAGACAGGACCCCTGAAACCACAGGCCCTGACAGTTTGCCTTTGCTTCGTAGACGCTGGGATGTTTGGGGAATGGACTAATTAAATTGTGTGTGTTTTGATGATACCTATGAACAGCCAGTGTCTAACATGCACCCACCGTGAAATGAGAGCCAGGCTGGGTGTAATGGATGAATACCTGTCGTCTAGGTGTCGGTCATGAGCGGATGATTGCCAATCAATTAAAAAAATGACACAACTGAAAGCTAATTAGAGCGTTTACTGCAATGAAAATAGAACCGTGTAGAGATGCTCCAAGATTATCTGATACTACAACAGTATAAAAATCAAGGGACTGATGTTTGAGGTGTGTGCATCTAGTTTGTGCTACATTTAAATAAAAAATGTTGTTACGGGGGGTATGAGGATTGGACCCAAATGCAGTGAGAAGGAGGCAGGCAGGAGTAGGAACACAAATAGTTTTATTGTCCAAAACACAACGTAAGCCTCGATGGAACGAATATCCAAAATCCAAGGAGGAAAAGGAAAACACCCAAAAAGATTAAAAAACAAACAATAACCAGGATAAGGGAACAGGATCAGGGAACAGGAACGAAATCAGGAACACTGCAACAAGGTGACGTAAGACGGGTGAACAACCAAAATGATCCGACAAGAGACAAAGGAAACACTGGGGTTAAATACAAGAGGTAACGTGGCAATGGGGAACAGGTGAGACGTCAGGTGGATCACATTAGGGCGGGGCAGGACAATCAGACAAACAAAGTAAAGCTAGACTGGACAAGACAAGACAGGAAGCTGACTACCAAAATAAAGCAGAAAGCATAACACACACACACACACACAGGGAAACATAAGACAGAATCTATGACACCAGACTAGGGATAAAACCGGGACAAAAACACAGGGAAGGCCAAACGGGAAAATAACCCCAAACAAAAACCCCAACCCACAACAAATGTAAGGAAAAGCCTTTAGTGAGGCGTTGGCTCACAGACGTCAAGGGAGTGAGGGAAAAGCTGTTTATAAAGATGTAATATTTTCATTGGATATTCTTTATATCTATCTGGAAGAAAGAGTCCTAGTGTGTGAGCATATAACACACAGCAGCGGACGCAGTAGTTTACAGCTGACGTCTGTGTAGTGTCTGTGTGGTACTGGGTGTAACTTTTTGGAATGGACTTTAAAAACAACACAGCGGTCAAATGTTCGCAAGCAACACATGGCTAAATTGTGCAAAAACAGAGCATATAGTCAAACAGCACAAATCATAATGTAGAAAACCATCTGCATGCCTATTATATTAATCAAAGAAGTAAGCCGAGGTCCGATTCCACATAGTGGTCACAAGGAGCCATGAATGATGAAACAGGAGCCCTGGATCATTTCAGCAAAAAAAAACTAAACAATAAACTGCATACTTCACCTTCTGCTTTAAAAGATGCTACCGGAGTTGCAAAACACAAGTATGAGGTGTTCCGGCTTTCATACTTGTGGTCAGGTAGAAGTCCAGGCCAGTGTCTCAACGCTTCATCCGATCGCCGTGTTCAGGCCATCTTAAAAAATATTTATTATCATTAACAGCAAAGCAGTAAACATCTTGTTAAACGTTGCAGCTCGTCGACCCTCGGACTCTAAATACTCCCGTTTTTTCTCCCGGCGAGTGCTGGCGGCCAGCTCGCGCTGTCTCATTAGCATTGGCTCGGCTTCCTTAGATTAGCAGGATTAAACTGTGACATTGGAGCCGTTACCTTAAATCAGGACACAGTGAGGACACCATTAGCTTGGTGACAGCTCTGGACAGGACGCTGAGGGCAGGAGGGTACGGGATGTTGGCCATGCTGCCATCTTGGTTCACTGCCACTGGTCTGCCCCCCCCCCGCGCTTCCAGAGAAACAGAAAGTTGCCAAGAAGAACTTTTAGAAATATTTGTGTAAGTGTGCCAGTTTTTAACCCTTTTTACTGCAGCCAGGGGAAGTCACTCTACTTACTGAGCAACATTTTAAACATTTAAACGACTTTCTCATGACGTTATGTACGTTTTTTACATGCATCAGGGAAAAGAGTTAGACATGAGACTTTGTTGTCTAACTTGCTTTGTAATGATACTACTATGGCTGCTGTGGTTCTATGCTGTTTTTAGTGACAATGCATCTATTGTCATCCTTGTAACACATTTTATTGCTCTGGAGGTCCTCAAAGTGAGTGATAATTTTCTGCCTCTTGTTTGGTGTGTATACTTTCTAAAGTTGAAACATGTTTAAAGTCCTAATGGTAAAATGAACATGGGAGATATCAGATATATAAGTCAGTGGAGTGTCCCGTTTAACTGCTCTACATCCTTGATCTGAGGTGTTGTCCTATATGAGATGAGTCATAGTTGATTTATGAATGTATAGATGTACTTATGTACATATACTTGGAGAAACAAACCAGAGTATTTGTGATTTCTATTTATGTTGATTGATTTTATTTCAATGTGATGCAGTCACGGTGCTCAGGAACGCATGATTCAAAGTTAAACAACTGAAACACACATCCCAAACTAATTAGGTTTCATACATCAAGTAATGCTCATGAAGTGAAGCCAATCAGTGGTCTTTTCTAATTACAATGGACTGCTGGTGTAGAAAGGAATGTCTTAACGGAATGTTGCATTAAGTCCATTGATTTGTCGCTTCTTGCTTCATGATGATATTGCTGTGCAAGAATCATATTTCACATTTCCTTGTGGAAGTAACCACATTTTCTTCAGTGAGAAGTTGTTAATAATCTTGCCCTGTGCGTTCACTCTGAACATATACTTCTCTCTCGGTATGTGATGCATTTGGCTGCACCGGTCTCCAATCTATTTGTTTCTCATCCTTTGAGTTTCTCGTCCCTCTCACTCTGGATTATGTTTGTCTCAGGTTTACAGTTCATTTTATTGGCTTTCTTTTTGGAGTAAATTTCATTCATGAAAATACAGTACCCTTAAGTCTTATTGTTTGAAGTATATCTAATAAGCCAACCTACAGTAAATACCAGGGGTCATCTAATATGGATCAACAGATGTACATGGATGTCAGGCTTTGCCCCTCACCTTCCTCTCTCTGTGTGCTGTTCTCATAGAAAACAACCTTCGAGCTAGCAAGCTACACGCTGACAGTGGCAACGTTTGAAGAAAATTTGGATCGTGCAGGAAGGCAGGCCTGCTTGCTTCTCTCAGGGAATGATTGTAAAGATTTATAAAGAATATGTTTAGGGCATTACCTCTCTAACTGGAAAATTTAGGACTGATTGGTGGGATTGCTGTGGACAAAGTCCACATGGAGATAAGTAAGATAAGTAAGATGGTTAGAGATAACGAGGTGGAACCATGTATCAGCTCGTTTAAATAGCGGACATTACTGTATTCTGTCAACAGTTAATTTCATTTAATAGTGGATGTGACGTTTTTTGAGGTGCAAGTGTTCCACCAGAGCAAGTTCTTCCCTGAGACTATTTGGCAGAGCCATCGTCGTTGCGTCCCAAGACCATTGAGATTGGGTTAAGAAATGCAACCTCTGTCCATTCATTTCTGTATTTCCCTTGGCTGTGTTCCCATGTTAATCACTCGGCTCTGATCAAACTGGGTTTTCTGTACATCAGAGATTTAGCTACACGTTAGCATTAAACTGCAAGGTATCTTCTACCACACCACAAAACGGCTGGGGGGAAATACAGAAAACCACAAAGACACTGCAACCTCTATCTGTACTGGGTATTTCTGCACCCTAGGTTTCCATCAAAATACATATAAAAAGAGGTATCAAATGAATTAACTACAGCGAGATAAACTTATACAGACTGTGTGAGGTCGTGAGGAACATGGCCGACAGGTTTCGGAGTGTTTCTGTGCCAGGTGGGGAGGACGGGAGTTCAAGCTGCACTCCTGCACGCCACAGAAATGCCTGGCAGCCATGTTTAGTTATGAGGCCGTCCCGCTGGAGTTGTGCATTTAAGGGGCTGGTGGGATGCAGCGTGGGGGAGGGGAATTTGGGCCCATGGGGTAGTTTTCATGACAATGGCATGGTTCTGGACCGATGGGGTGCAGCTAATGATGAATAATTATGCAGTTTTCTTAATTAATATTGCTGTTCTTTTTTTCCTCCTCCTGTTGTAAAAATCTTGACCTCACCCCTGATTTCCTGGTGTTTGGAAAAACAAGAAATGACTGATGAATGGAGACTAAATGGTGTTGCAGAGAATTTGGTTCGCTGCAGATACAACACTCTCCTCAGGCAGGGTCGCTGCCTTTTTGTAATGTGTGCTCTCCGGGTCACATGTATTTAATATGCCATGGGTGGCCATGACCAGCCAATGACACCGTGCTAGCTTGTGCAATGTGAATGAATGCGGGTGCTGAGTTCTGCGATGATTTTACAGTATAATTTCGGTTGAATTTGAGATGTGCCTCTGAGCATCATTGTTGAAAACTATGTCCTTCCAATGGCCTCCTCTGACTGTGAACACTTTCATTTGAAGTACTTTATACTAAAGAACCATGTTTGTAATAACTGGTAACTAATCATTTTGAGGTTAAGGCAGGTACTGTGTGTATGTTATTGTCAAAAACCTTGATAAAGAGACCAATGCTAATACTTTCTTTATGCCTACCCTGTATGGCACTCACCCCAAGCTCGCTTGGGTCTCTAAAAACACAATTCACAAACGCATGCGTTAAGTGTTTGAAAAAGGGTGTTTAATTTTCTGAAGCAGCTGGACATGGAGGAAATGTATTTGTTGGGAAGTATTTTCAGCAGCAGATTAATCCACATTTGGTGCTCTTGTGTCGGATTTAGTCAAAGTGTGTGTGTGGGTGTGTATGTGTGTTAAAGGTAAAGCAAGAACATGTCACCCAGACAGATAGAATAAAATAGAGCTCTATGGTACACAGGAAGAAGATATATCAGTCTTTTAAAATACTTTGGACTTAAATAGGATTTTCTGATAAAAAGAAAAAAATTGAAACTTTGTAAGGATCAAATCACAAATAAAAAAAATAAAAAAATTGCATCTTAACAAATATCGAAGGGATCACTATGAAAGAAGAAGTTCATCGTACAATAAAGTCCAATCTGAGTTTCTTTTAAAATGTTTAAATAAGACCTAGTTGTATGTGATAATGACGCTTTGCACATTTACCTCCCTCCCACTATCATTTTTTTCCTCTCTGTCAAAGTGATGCATGGAATGGTGGACCAAGTGCAGAGAGGAGGCAGGCAAAAGTTGAGCTTCAGGGTTTATTAAAATAAAAAGCAAAGTGCAAACAAAGGAAGTCCTGAGAGGGGCTGACAACAACTAAATCCAGAATGCAAAAAACAAGAAGAGGGAATCCAAAAATAAAAGCAGAACAAACCAGAAATAGAGAACAAAAGAAATCCGGGACGTAAGGAACCACACACTACAGTGATCTGACACAGGACCAGGGACGCACACAGATTACATGCAGAGGGTAACGAGGTAACGAGGCAGGTGAAAAGAGGCCTGGGAAACAGGTGGAAAACATCAGGTAATCAAAGGAAGTAACACTGAAGACAAGACAGAGACCCAGACTTAAAAATAAAACAAGAAACAGAACATATGCAAAAATAAATACCATAATCACAAGACATGACAGTAACCAGGCTAAGAAATAAAGACAGAAAAACAGACTACCACAATAAGACAAGACACCAAACCATAACACTATCTCTTTGACCACATGCTGGCGTAAAGCCTCAAACAGCCGTCTGGTTGCCATTATTTTTCAACCTCAAGGTTTCACTTCCTTTCAACTCTTGTGTGTGTGTGTGTGTGTGTGTGTGTATATATGTGTGTGTGTGTATACATATATACACACAAACACACACACACATATATACACACACACATATATATCCCCCCACACGCTCCCTGACAAAACTTCCCATCTGCATTCACTAGTAGCCCTCCCATTTTAGGGAACATTTCAATGCAGCAGAGCTGAATGTTGAAAAAGACAATCTATGCAGGCAAATATGCGCACGCACACACACACACACACACACACACACACACACACACGCCACTAACACCTACTTTCTAATCAACTCATAAACCTTGCACATACATTAGAACACACAAACTAGCATTTGTTTAGCACATACTCCCCCATACATGCCATCAGCGCCACACAAGCGCGCGCACACACACACACAGAAACACACACTGGCAGCCAGCAGGCAGACGTGTGGGTGATTGAATGTGATAGAGAGCCGACACGACAAGCGTAGCATTCACCTTGATCAACTGGCTTTTCTCTGCTTTGAAGCGCAGTCCATGCTAACGCGGCTGCTCTATTTCAACAAGCTAACCTGGGCAGTGTCTCACACACACTCACACATACACACATTGTTGCTGCATTTGGAGACTCTGTGCATAAGGGTATCTGTAGGTTTGTCTGGTTTGTGTTGGGGGTAACTCTCACATGTTTATTAAAAGCAGATAATGAGAGCTAATCAAATTAAAATATGATAATTGTTAATCCTAGTTTAAGGTGAATACTACTTTAAGTTACAATTGATAAAGATGACATCCTAGTCCGTAGTCTGGTGTAGAGATGGTAACGTATTCTCTTCTTGTCCGTTTGAGTAATCCATTGGCTTGCTAACCCTCACTCCTTGGACTGGAGTCGGGCTAACTGGTTGTCATGTAGCTCAGGATAGTCTGATTGTCAAGTTCCCTCTTTGTTCAGCTCTCAAAGGACACGAGTACAACTCAAACTTCCAACTTAAATCCTTTTCTTCTTATCTGGCTCTGTCAGGTGATTGGTCTGCCAGTAAGTTAGTTGTTGATTAGTTGTAGGTCAGGTTGTAAACCTTTTTAGATAGAACCAAAAATTAACATTTTAAACAAGCTTTTACATTTAAATGCCAGAACCATTCAAACATTACACATTAAAAAAAGAAGACAATTTCATAAATCTCACAAAGGTAATGAAGCTCTAGTATTTAACAGAACTTAAAATTTTCCATTCTTTTGTATCTTACTTTTAATTTTTTTCAAACTCAAAATGAACTAATATTTTGCATAAACCCATTTAACACAAAATTCAACATTATGAAAGTAAGTAAACATTTTACCGACCATTGGCGTCTTTGGACTGAGCTTTGTGGCTGAACTTGGAGTGTCTTCTCTCTGCGTTTTGTTTTACTGGGTGTTTCCCAATGTCAAGGAAGGATCCTTGAAAGCCTGAGTTTCGAGGATGCCACCTCATCAACGTCCGTCGAAGGACCGTTCCAATGTCAAGAATCCTCCGAATTCCTCCAAGGACTGAGTCCTTCATTCAGAAACCTTCCCATAGACAGAGAAGGATGCATATGTGTATCCTTCGCGGTCTCAAATCACCCACAATCCAAAGCGCGGGCCTTCGCCGTCTCGTTAAAAAAAATAATAGCGGACCTCAGCGGGAGTTCGAGCGGCATCGCTGACGGTGAAATGATGATTTAAATGTAAGTATCTTTAGTGTGTGCCGTACATTTGTTATCACCGTTAATGTTTTACATCAATGTAAAGCTTACCGCTTTAAAGCTTGTACAAATTGCTCTAATGATTAGGTAGATACACCCCAAGCTAATGTTAGCTAACTGAACCTATAATTTAACTTTTGGCTGTTAGCTAGCTAGGTTGCTGTCTTTGCACAGTTTAATGTACGG